>NC_084738.1:76762507-76830007 GCF_033978785.1 Entelurus aequoreus | reverse complement strand
TCCCGAGGTGCGCTCATTGAGGAATGCGCATTGGTATGTGCCCGGGCCGTGACAAAATCACCATTATTTTGTTGCAATTCTCAACTAATTCACTCATTTGAACTACTCACAACTAGAGATGTCCGATTATGGCATTTTTGCCGATATTCCGATATTGTCCAACTCTTAATTACCGATTCCGATATCAACCGATACCGATATATACAGTCGTGGAATTAACACATTATTATGCCTAATTTTGTTGTGATGCCCCGCTGGATGCATTATCAATCAATCAATCAATCAATCAATCAATCAATCAATCAATCAATCAATCAATGCTTATTTATATAGCCCTAAATCACTAGTGTCTCAAAGGGCTGCACAAGGCGCAACGACATCCTCGGTACAGAGCCCACATACGGGCAAGGAAAAAACAAAACCCAGTGGGATGTCAATGTGAATGACTATGAGAAACCTTGGAGAGGACCGCAGATGTGGGTAACCTAACATAATAGTGAGAGTCCAGTCCATAGTGGATCTAACATAATAGTGTGAGAGTCCAGTCCATAGTGGATCTAACATAATAGTGTGAGAGTCCAGTCCATAGTGGATCTAACATAATAGTGTGAGAGTCCAGTCCATAGTGGATCTAACATAATAGTGTGAGAGTCCAGTCCATAGTGGATCTAACATAATAGTGTGAGAGTCCAGTCCATAGTGGATCTAACATAATAGTGTGAGAGTCCAGTCCATAGTGGATCTAACATAATAGTGTGAGAGTCCAGTCCATAGTGGATCTAACATAATAGTGAGAGTCCAGTCCATAGTGGATCTAACATAATATTGTGGGAGTCCAGTCCATAGTGGATCTAACATAATAGTGTGAGAGTCCAGTACATAGTGGATCTAACATAATAGTGAGAGTCCAGTCCATAGTGGTTCTAACATAATAGTGTGAGAGTCCAGTCCATAGTGGATCTAACATAATAGTGTGAGAGTCCAGTCCATAGTGGATCTAACATAATAGTGTGAGAGTCCAGTCCATAGTGGATCTAACATAATAGTGTGAGAGTCCAGTCCATAGTGGATCTAACATAATAGTGTGAGAGTCCAGTCCATAGTGGATCTAACATAATAGTGAGAGTCCAGTCCATAGTGGATCTAACATAATATTGTGGGAGTGCAGTCCATAGTGGATCTAACATAATAGTGAGAGTCCAGTCCATAGTGGATCTAACATAATAGTGTGAGAGTCCAGTACATAGTGGATCTAACATAATAGTGAGAGTCCAGTCCATAGTGGTTCTAACATAATAGTGTGAGAGTCCAGTCCATAGTGGATCTAACATAATAGTGTGAGAGTCCAGTCCATAGTGGATCTAACATAATAGTGTGAGAGTCCAGTCCATAGTGGATCTAACATAATAGTGTGAGAGTCCAGTCCATAGTGGATCTAACATAATAGTGTGAGAGTCCAGTCCATAGTGGATCTAACATAATAGTGAGAGTCCAGTCCATAGTGGATCTAACATAATAGTGTGAGAGTCCAGTACATAGTGGATCTAACATAATAGTGAGAGTCCAGTCCATAGTGGATCTAACATAATAGTGAGAGTCCAGTCCATAGTGGATCTAACATAATAGTGTGAGAGTCCAGTCCATAGTGGATCTAACATAATAGTGAGGATCCAGTCCATAGTGGATCTAACATAATAGTGTGAGAGTCCAGTACATAGTGGATCTAACATAATAGTGAGAGTCCAGTCCATAGTGGATCTAACATAATAGTGAGAGTCCAGTCCATAGTGGATCTAACATAATAGTGTGAGAGTCCAGTCCATAGTGGATCTAACATAATAGTGTGAGAGTCCAGTCCATAGTGGATCTAACATAATAGTGAGAGTCTAGTCCATAGTGGATCCAACATAATAGTGTGAGAGTCCAGTCCATAGTGAATCTAACATAATAGTGAGAGTCCAGTCCATAATGGATCTAACATAATAGTGAGAGTCCAGTCCATAGTGGATCCAACATAATAGTGAGAGTCTAGTCCATAGTGGATCTAACATAATAGTGTGAGAGTCCAGTCCATAGTGGATCTAACATAATAGTGTGAGAGTCCAGTCCATAGTGAATCTAACATAATAGTGAGAGTCCAGTCCATAGTGGATCTAACATAATAATGAGAGTCCAGTCCATAGTGCATCTAACATAATAGTGAGAGTCCAGTCCATAGTGGATCTAACATAATAGTGAGAGTCCAGTCCATAGTGGATCTAACATAATAGTGAGAGTCCAGTCCATAGTGGATCTAACATAATAGTGAGAGTCCAGTCCATAGTGGATCCAACATAATAGTGAGAGTCCAGTCCATAGTGGATCTAACATAATAGTGAGAGTCCAGTCCATAGTGGATCTAACATAATAGTGAGAGTCCAGTCCATAGTGGATCTAACATAATAGTGAGAGTCCAGTCCATAGTGGATCTAACATAATAGTGAGAGTCCAGTCCATAGTGGATCTAACATAATAGTGAGAGTCCAGTCCATAGTGGATCTAACATAATAGTGAGAGTCCAGTCCATAGTGGATCTAACATAATAGTGAGAGTCCAGTCCATAGTGGATCTAACATAATAGTGAGAGTCCAGTCCATAGTGGGTCCACCAGGAGACCATCCCGAGCTGAGACGGGTCAGCAGCGCAGAGACAACCCCAACCGATGCACAGGCGAGCGGTCCACCCCGGGTCTCGACTCAGGACAGCCAGCACTTCATCCAAGGCCACCACACCTGTGTCCCCCCCCCCTCCACTACACTAAGATTTTTTTGTTCAAATAAAGACAATAATTACATTTTTTGTGGTCCCTTTTATTTAGGAAAGGTATCAGGACCACCATAATTAAAACTACAGTTGGGAGATGCACTTTAATAAACATGTAAAACAATATATATATTTCATTCTCATTTTAAGCAGCTAAAACAGGCAACAAATACGACGTTTACACCGTTCAAATGTCATTAATTAGTATTTTACACAACAAATACAATAAAATAAAAAACAGTTATTTATACATTTGACTTCCCGGGGGGACATAACTAGGTGACACAAGAAGACTTCATATAATATAATAAATAAGCCGACCTGCCACTTGTCACATGACTCTGGGAGGGGGGGGGGGGGGGGGGGGGGTCGGGGCATATATGCGCTGCCGATTAACCCCGACTATTAATGAGCAGGCTTAATTATTAATCAAACCTGTCTTGGGTTGTTTGTTCCCGAGCTGGAAAAAGTGTCTGTGAAAGCCCCCCAAAGTGCACAGAGGATCTAATCAATAGCGCGACAAGACCGAGGAAAATTGCCCGATGGCGGACTGACGTCTTATCTGGATGTACTTACCCTCCCTGCTCGTCACTGTCCACTTTTTTGAAGAGCGTAAATGAGTTCTTGTGCTGCGACACGATCACAGCCGCCAGCACATGTCCACGCCTGTTTGGAGGGAGAGGGGGGGGGGGGGCAATAAAACTAGAATATTTTTTTTACCGTCGCCTGTCGAGTGATTGATCCGTGACAAAGTGGTGATCAGACTCCTGTCCGGAGAATTAAACGGAGTCCAAACATGACAAATAACCCGGCTGGAGGAAGATGGCGGCTTGTGTACTGCTGTGACATGAAGCCAAAACACATTTATTTCTTACTTATTGTATCGCCTTATAACCCGGTGCGCCTAATGTACGTATTCATTCAGGTTGTGCTTACCGACCTCCAAGCTATTCTACAAACCCCAAAACCAGTGAAGTTAGCCTATATTCAATTGAATAGACTGCAAAGACAGGATATTTAACTTTGTTATTTTTTGCAAATATTAGCTCATTTGGAATTGGATGCCTGCAACATGTTCCAAAAAAGCTGGCACAAGTGGCAAAAAAGACTGAGAAAGTTGAGGAATGCTCATCAAAACACTTATTTGGAACGTCCCACAGGTGAACGGGCTAATTGGGAACGGGTGGGTGCCATGATTGGGTATAAAAGCAGCTTCAGTCGTTCACAAACAAGGACGGGGGCGAGGGTCACCACTTTGTCAACAAATGCCTGAGCAAATTGTTGAAGAACAACATTTATCAACCAGCAAGGAATTTAGGGATTTCACCATCTACGCTCCGTAATATCACCATCAGAGATTTTGGAGGAATCACTGCACGTAAGCAGCAAGGCTGAAAACCAACATTGAATCTGCATTTTAAAAAAAAACAACATCAGTGTGTAAAGGATATCACCACACGGGCTCAGGAACACTTAAGAAAACCACTGTCAGTAACTACAGTTGGTCGCTGCATCTGTAAGTGCAAGTTAAAACTATCCATTTATCAACAACACCCAGAAACGCCGCCGGCTGCGCCGGGGCCGAGCTCATCTAAGGTGGACTGATACAAAGTGGGAAAGTGTTCTGTGGTCTGACGAGTCCACATTTCAAATTGTTTTTGGAAACTGTGGACAAAAAGGAAAAGAACCATCCGGATTGTTCTAGGCGCAAAGTTCTGAAACCGCTGGTTTTGGGTTTTGTATTTGGTAAATGGTGCAATGGTAAGTGTGACCGGTAGATGGCAGTCGCACATAAGAGATACGTGTGGACTGCGTTCAATAAATGACGCTAGCAGGTACCCGTAAGCAAGCAACACCTAAATGTTTTTATTGAGAATATAGAACATTACACACGGCGCTTAAACATCTGTCAAAATGTTTTAGTGCAAAATCAATGCTTCCAGTTTCATATTGTCTTTAAAATCACTACTTCTAGTTTGATCCATCTTTAAAATCACTGCTTCCGGTTTAATTATGTCTTTAAAATCACTACTTCTCGTTTGATTTTGTCTTTAAAATCACTACTTTCGGTTTAATTCTGTCTTTAAAATCACTACTTCTAGTTTGGTCCATCTTTAAAATCACTGCTTCCGGTTTAATTTGGTCTTTAAAATCACTACTTCCAGTTTAATTCTGTCTTTAAAATCACTACTTCTCGTTTGATTTTGTCTTTAAAATCACTACTTTCGGTTTAATTCTGTCTTTAAAATGACTACTTCTAGTTTGGTCCATCTTTAAAATCACTGCTTCCGGTTTAATTTGGTCTTTAAAATCACTACTTCCAGTTTAATTCTGTCTTTAAAATCACTACTTCTCGTTTGATTGTGTCTTTAAAATCACTACTTTCGGTTCAATTCTGTCTTTAAAATCACTACTTCTAGTTTGGTCCATCTTTAAAATCACTGCTTCCGGTTTAATTTGGTCTTTAAAATCACTACTTCCAGTTTAATTCTGTCTTTAAAATCACTACTTCTCGTTTGATTTTGTCTTTCAAATCACTACTTTCGGTTTAATTCTGTCTTTAAAATCACTGCATCTGTTTAATTCTGTCTTTAAAATCACTACTTCCGGTTTAATTTGGTCTTTAAAATCACTACTTCCAGTTTAATTCTGTCTTTAAAATCACTACTTCTCGTTTGATTTTGTCTTTAAAATCACTACTTTCGGTTTAATTCTGTCTTTAAAATCACTGCATCTGTTTTAATTCTGTCTTTAAAATCACTACTTCCGGTTTAATTATGTCTTTAAAATAACTACTTCCGGTTTAATTTTGTCTTTAAAATCACTACTTCCGGTTTAATCATATCTTTAAAATCACTACTTCTGGTTTAATTATGTATTTAAAATCAATACTTCCAGTTTAATTATGTATTTAAAATCAATACTTCTGGTTTAATTATATATTTAAAATCAATACTTCCGGCTTATCTCTGTCTTCAAAATAACTACTTCCGGTTTAATTTTGGTTTTAAAATCACTACTTCCGGCGTACGTCTGTCTTTAAAAACACTACTTCCAGTTTAATTCTGTCTTTTAAATCACTACTTACAGTTTAATTCTGTCTTTAAAATCACTACTTCTATTTTGGTCCATCTTTAAAATCACTGCTTCCGGTTTAATTTGGTATTTAAAATCACTACTTCCGGATTATCTATGTCTTTAAAATAACTAATTCCATTTTAATTTTGTCTTTAAAATCACTACTTCCAGTTTAATTTTGTCTTTACAATCACTACTTTCGGTTTAATTCTGTCTTTAAAATCACTGCATCTGTTTTAATTCTGTCTTTAAAATCACTACTTCCGGTTTAATTTTGTTTTTAAAATCACTACTTCCGGTTTAATTATGTCTTTAAAATAACTACTTCTGGTTTAATTTCGTCTTTAATATCACTATGTCCGGTTTAATTATGTCTTTAAAATCACTACTTCCGGTTTAATCATATCTTTAAAATCCCTACTTCCGGTTTAATTATGTCTTTAAAATCCCTACCTCTGGTTTAACTATGTATTTAAAATCAATACTTCCGGTTTAATTATGTCTTTAAAATCACTACTTCTGGTTTAATTATATATTTAAAATCAATATTCCCGGCTTATCTCTGTCTTTAAAATAACTACTTCCGGTTTAATTTTTTTTTTTAAATCACTACTTCTGGCATATTTCTGTCTTTAAAATCACTACTTCTGGTTTAATTATGTCTTTAAAATAACTACTTCCGGTTTAATTTTGTTATTAAAATCACTACTTCTGGCGTATTTCTGTCTTTAAAATCACTACTTCCGGTTTAATTCTGTCTTTTAAATCACTACTTCCAGTTTAATTCTGTCTTTTAAATCACTACTTCCGGTTTAATTATGTCTTTAAAATCACTACTTCCGGTTTAATTATATGTCTTTGAAAAAAGAACTATTTCCTGTTTAATTTTGTCCTTAAAATCACAACTTTCAGTTTGGTCCGTCTTTAAAATCACTACTTCCGGTTTAATTTTTGTCTTTAAGATCACTACTTCCGGTTTAATTATATCTTTAAAATAATTACTTCCGGTTTAATTATATCTTTAAAATCACTACTTCCGGTTAAATTTTGTCTTTAAAATCACTACTTCCGGTTTAATTATGTCTTTTAAATCACTACTTCCGGTTTAATTATATGTCTTTAAAAAATAACTATTTCCGGTTTAATTTTGTCCTTAAAATCACAACTTTCGGTTTGGTCCGTCTTTAAAATCACTACTTCCGGTTTAATTTTGTCTTTAAAATCACTACTTCCGGTTTAATTATGTCTTTGAAATCACTACTTCCGGTTTAATTATATGTCTTTAAAAAATAACTATTTCCGGTTTAATTTTGTCCTTAAAATCACAACTTTCGGTTTGGTCCGTCTTTAAAATCACTACTTCCGGTTTAATTTTTATCTTTAAGATCACTACTTCCGGTTTAATTATATCTTTTAAATCATTACTTCCGGTTTAATTATATCTTTAAAATCACTACTTCCGGTTAAATTTTGTCTTTAAAATCACTACTTCCGGTTAAATTTTGTCTTTAAAATCACTACTTCCAGATTGGTCCGTCTTTAAAATCTGTTTCTGTTTACTAAGGATTTTTTAAAAATGTCGTATGTAATATAAAATTATAATCAAATGCCTTTTTGAAGACAGTTGTTGCCTTTTCCGTGCCAAACTAGAAATAAAACACAAACAAACCAATAATTTGTAGTTTTTTCCCGGTTTCCAATTGACGGAAAGCAAATTCAATCAGCAAAACAAACACGCTGAGATCTACTTCCTGTCCCACTCATCACACACATCTACTTCCTGTCCCACTCATCACACACATCTACTTCCTGTCCCACTCATCACACACATCTACTTCCTGTCCCACTCATCACACACATCTACTTCCTGTCCCACTCATCACACACATCTACTTCCTGTCCCACTCATCACACACATCTACTTCCTGTCCCACTCATCACACACATCTACTTCCTGTCCCACTCATCACACACATATACTTCCTGTCCCACTCATCACACACATCTACTTCCTGTCCCACTCATCACACACATCTACTTCCTGTCCCACTCATCACACACATCATTCACCTGCTAGCTTGACTCTCTGCCATTACGTCGCCATGATGGATTGTTGGCGCCTTCTGTCCTAACAGGAAGAGAAGAAATATCTTATTGTGCCATTGACGTCACACACACACACACACACATGCACACACACACACACACACACACACACACACGCACGCACACACACACACACACACACACACACACACACACACACACTGAACAGGAAGAGAATCATTGTTGTCTGAAGCGAATCAATAACGTGTTGGAGACGTGTTGTTTGTTGTCGTCAACGAGGCGACTTTGGCTTCGCCGCCGCTCTGCTCGCGGTCGATAAAAATGAGTTTGTGTCACGCCGTCTTCCCGCTTCCATCGCTCGCGTGCTTTGTTGTCACGCCAAACGGTCCGTGTCCACCCCGCTGACCTTTATTTGTTTTGTGGCGAACGTCGCCGGCGTGCGGTAAACGCGTGGAACACATGAGCGCCTTCTACAGATCAGTTCAGGGTCATTTGCTTCACGCCCACCGGGGTCACACCTTATTTTCCATCAAAAGATGCGTTCGGAAGACCGTCAACAGAGAGCACAGCGCCAAAATGGCCGCCCATCAACGTTAGTTTAGCATGATGCTAATTGCGTTAACATGTAAATAATGATTTCCATGTTAAACTAGCATGATGTCACTCAGGTTAGCACATCAACTGTGATTTAATGTATATGTATAATATATTTATATTATTAACATGTGAATAATGCTGTATAATAGACTGTATTTATATTATTCACATGTGAATAATGCTGTATAATAGACTGTATTTATATTATTCACATGTGAATAACGCTGTATAATAGACTGTATTTATATTATTCACATGTGAATAATGCTGTATAAGAGACTGTATTTATATTATTCACATGTGAATAATGCTGTATAATAGACTGTATTTATATTATTCACATGTGAATAATGTTGTATAATAGACTGTATTTATATTATTCACATGTGAATAATGTTGTATAATAGACTGTATTTATGTTATTCACATGTGAATAATGCTGTATAATAGACTGTATTTATATTATTCACATGTGAATAATGCTGTATAATAGACTGTATTTATATTATTCACATGTGAATAATGCTGTATAATAGAATGTATTTATACTATTCACATGTGAATAATGCTGTATAATAGACTGTATTTATATTATTCACATGTGAATAATGCTGTATAATAGACTGTATTTATATTATTCACATGTGAATAATGCTGTATAATATAATGTATTTATATTATTCACATGTGAATAATGCTGTATAATAGACTGTATTTATATTATTCACATGTGAATAATGCTGTATAATAGACTGTATTTATATTATTCACATGTGAATAATGCTGTATAATAGACTGTATTTATATTATTCACATGTGAATAATGCTGTATAATAGACTGTATTTATATTATTCACATGTGAATAATGCTGTATAATAGAATGTATTTATACTATTCACATGTGAATAATGCTGTATAATAGACTGTATTTATATTATTCACATGTGAATAATGCTGTATAATAGACTGTATTTATATTATTCACATGTGAATAATGCTGTATAATAGAATGTATTTATACTATTCACATGTGAATAATGCTGTATAATAGACTGTATTTATATTATTCACATGTGAATAATGCTGTATAATAGACTGTATTTATATTATTCACATGTGAATAATGCTGTATAATATAATGTATTTATATTATTCACATGTGAATAATGCTGTATAATAGACTGTATTTATATTATTCACATGTGAATAATGCTGTATAATAGACTGTATTTATATGATTCACATGTGAATAATTCTGTATAATAGACTGTATTTATACTATTCACATGTGAATAATGCTGTATAATAGACTGTATTTATGTTATTCACATGTGAATAATGCTGTATAATAGACTGTATTTATACTATTCACATGTGAATAATGCTGTATAATAGACTGTATTCATGTTATTCACATGTGAATAATGCTGTATAATAGACTGGATTTATATTATTCACATGTGAATAATTCTGTATAATAGACTGTATTTATGTTATTCACATGTGAATAATGCTGTATAATAGACTGTATTTATGTTATTCACATGTGAATAATGCTGTATAATAGACTGTATTTATACTATTCACATGTGAATAATTCTGTATAATAGACTGTATTTATACTATTCACATGTGAATAATGCTGTATAATAGACTGTATTTATGTTATTCACATGTGAATAATGCTGTATAATAGACTGTATTTATACTATTCACATGTGAATAATGCTGTATAATAGACTGTATTCATGTTATTCACATGTGAATAATGCTGTATAATAGACTGGATTTATATTATTCACATGTGAATAATGCTGTATAATAGACTGTATTTATGTTATTCACATGTGAATAATGCTGTATAATAGACTGTATTTATGTTATTCACATGTGAATAATGCTGTATAATAGACTGTATTTATGTTATTCACATGTGAATAATGCTGTATAATAGACTGTATTTATATTATTCACATGTGAATAATGCTGTATAATAGACTGTATTTATGTTATTCACATGTGAATAATGCTGTATAAAAGACTGTATTTATATTATTCACATGTGAATAATGTTGTATAATAGACTGTATTTATGTTATTCACATGTGAATAATGCTGTATAATAGACTGTATTTATGTTATTCACATGTGAATAATGTTGTATAATAGACTGTATTTATGTTATTCACATGTGAATAATTCTGTATAATAGACTGTATTTATATTATTCACATGTGAATAATGTTGTATAATAGACTGTATTTATGTTATTCACATGTGAATAATGTTGTATAATAGACTGTATTTATGTTATTCACGTGTGAATAATGCTGTATAATAGACTGTGTTTATGTTATTCACATGTGAATAATGTTGTATAATAGACTGTATTTATGTTATTCACATGTGAATAATGCTGTATAATAGACTGTATTTATATTATTCACATGTGAATAATGCTGTATAATAGACTGTATTTATATTATTCACATGTGAATAATGCTGTATAATAGACTGTAAGTATATTATTCACATGTGAATAATGTTGTATAATAGACTGGATTTATGTTATTTACATGTGAATAATGCTGTATAATAGACTGTATTTATATGATTCACATGTGAATAATGCTGTATAATAGACTGTATTTATATTATTATATTATAGTTTTGTTTGACAAAAAAGGGCGGAAAACCAACAAACAAAAAAAACAACATAAAAAAAACTAAAACATTTTGAAATGACAGCACACCTGTCCCAAACCTGACTAAATAACAAGTTACATCTCCATTCATCCTGCTATCTCAGCTGCATTCGTGCGGAAGGCGGGTTACACCCTGGACAAGTCCCCACCTCATCGCAGGGCCAACACAGATAGACAGACAACATTCTCTTATTATTATAATCAAATGACAGCAGTCTTCGGACGAAAACCAACAGGAAGTTGGCAATTTCCCCTTCAAGACAAAAAATGACTAAAAACACTAATTTTTGATTTTTGAGCTGTAATTTGACCCCCTTTAAATTCTTCAAAACTCACCAAATTTTTTAAACACATACAAACCCGGGTACAGCACACTTTAGTAAAAAAACCAAACCCAAAAAAAATCAAAATTGCGCTCTAGCGCCCCCTAGGAAGAAAACTGCCTCTAACTCCCACTAGGAAGGCCGTAGAGACATGAAACAAAAACCTGCATGTAGGTCTCACTTAGACCTACAATTCATAATTTCACTTCTTCGGGCGAAAACCAACAGGAAGTTGGCAATTTCCCCTTCAAGACAAAAAATGACTAAAAACACTCATTTTTTATTTTTGAGCTGTAATTTGACCCCCTTAAAATACTTCAAAACTCACCAAATTTTTTACACACATACAAACCCGGGTACAGCACACTTTAGTAAAAAAACCAAACCCAAAAAAATCAAAATTGCGCTCTAGCGCCCCCTAGGAAGAAAACTGCCTCCCACTAGGAAGGTCGTAGAGACATAAAACAAAAACCTGCACGTAGGTCTCACTTAGACCTACAATTCATAATTTCACTTCTTCGGGCGAAAACCAACAGGAAGTTGGCAATTTCCCCTTCAAGACAAAAAATGACTAAAAACACTCATTTTTGATTTTTGAGCTGTAATTTGACCCCCTTTAAATTCTTCAAAACTCACCAAATTTTTTAAACACATACAAACCCGGGTACAGCACACTTTAGTAAAAAAACCAAACCCAAAAAAAATCAAAATTGCGCTCTAGCGCCCCCTAGGAAGAAAACTGCCTCTAACTCCCACTAGGAAGGTCGTAGAGACATGAAACAAAAACCTGCATGTAGGTCTCACTTAGACCTACAATTCATAATTTCACTTCTTCGGGCGAAAACCAACAGGAAGTTGGCAATTTCCTCTTCAAGACAAAAAATGACTAAAAACACTCATTTTTTATTTTTGAGCTGTAATTTGACCCCCTTAAAATACTTCAAAACTCACCAAATTTTTTACACACATACAAACCCGGGGACAGCACACTTTAGTAAAAAAACCAAACCCAAAAAAAATCAAAATTGCGCTCTAGCACCCCCTAGGAAGAAAACTGCCTCTAACTCCCACTAGGAAGGTAGTAGAGACATAAAACAAAAACCTGCATGTAGGTCTCACTTAGACCTACAATTCATAATTTCACTTCTTTGGGCGAAAACCAACAGGAAGTTGGCAATTTCCCCTTCAAGACAAAAAATGACTAAAAACACTCATTTTTGATTTTTGAGCTGTAATTTGACCCCCTTAAAATACTTCAAAACTCACCAAATTTTTTACACACATACAAACCCGGGTACAGCACACTTTAGTAAAAAAACCAAACCCAAAAAAATCAAAATTGCGCTCTAGCGCCCCCTAGGAAGAAAACTGCCTCTAACTCCCACTAGAAAGGTCGTAGAGACATAAAACAAAAACCTGCATGTAGGTCTCACTTAGACCTACAATTCATAATTTCACTTCTTTGGGCGAAAACCAACAGGAAGTTGGCAATTTCCTCTTCAAGACAAAAAATGACTAAAAACACTCATTTTTTATTTTTGAGCTGTAATTTGACCCCCTTAAAATACTTTAAAACTCACCAAATTTTTTACACACATACAAACCCGGGGACAGCACACTTTAGTAAAAAAACCAAACCCAAAAAAAATCAAAATTGCGCTCTAGCACCCCCTAGGAAGAAAACTGCCTCTAACTCCCACTAGGAAGGTAGTAGAGACATAAAACAAAAACCTGCATGTAGGTCTCACTTAGACCTACAATTCATAATTTCACTTCTTTGGGCGAAAACCAACAGGAAGTTGGCAATTTCCCCTTCAAGACAAAAAATGACTAAAAACACTCATTTTTGATTTTTGAGCTGTAATTTGACCCCCTTAAAATACTTCAAAACTCACCAAATTTTTTACACACATACAAACCCGGGTACAGCACACTTTAGTAAAAAAACCAAACCCAAAAAAATCAAAATTGCGCTCTAGCGCCCCCTAGGAAGAAAACTGCCTCTAACTCCCACTAGAAAGGTCGTAGAGACATAAAACAAAAACCTGCATGTAGGTCTCACTTAGACCTACCATTCATAATTTCACTTCTTCGGGCGAAAACCAACAGGAAGTTGGCAATTTCCCCTTCAAGACAAAAAATGACTAAAAACACTCATTTTTGATTTTTGAGCTGTAATTTGACCCCCTTAAAATACTTCAAAACTCACCAAAATTCTCACACACATTGGGACTGGCGGAAATTGCGATCTAAAAAAAAACCGAACCCCAAAACTCAAAATTGTGCTCTACATAATTTTTGCAAAAAACAGAGGAAAAACTGCTCCTCAGAGGAAAACTCAGACAAAACTGCTTGTAACTTCCGGTAGGAACGTCTTAGAGACATGAAACAAATACTTCTATGTAGGTCTTGACTAGACCTACATTTCATAGATTGACATCCTTCAGCAAAAATTAACAGGAAGTTTGCTATTCCTCCTTCAAAACAAAATTTTTGTTACAACCGGTCACCAAACATCAAACGTTATCTCCTCTGAGCCCGTTTGTCGTTTCGGCTTCAAACTGCTACAGGAGAGAGATTGAACCCTTCTGATTAAAAGTTGACGACGGCGTTTTGTTACATGCTACGGTTTTGATTTTACGAGCCTTCAAAGACCCGCAGCACTGATGCTGCACCGGTGCCTATAATGACAACGGAAAATGCAATGTCTTCTTTTTTGTCCTCAAAATTCTACACACAATACCCTATAATGACAATGTGAACTCAGACACAACTTCCTCTAACTCCCAGTACCAATATCGTAGAGACACGAAACAAAAACCTCTATGTAGGTCTCACTCAGGACTACCACTGGACAAAAGTATTGGGACACCTAGGACTAGCACCTGCCAAAAGGCGGACCCGACCAACGCTGCTTGCAGCTTTAATTATTAATTATTATTATTATTATTATTATTTATCTTATGGTATACATCAAAAATAATATTGAGCAAAATTGAATTGAAATATTGTCGATGTGGCCCTCCAGCAGTGCTCGGGTTGCTCAAGCGACCCCAGAAATTTGCTGTGGGACCCCATTTTTATGACTTGATGGGGTCCCATTTTGAAAATTCCTAGCGCCAACACTGCTGTCAACAGAGGAGAGAAAAAATGCTTTATTTAAATAAATATATTATTTATAAAGCAAGTTGGAGTATCATTGGCAAATTGTCACCTAGTCCCGGCCTTGGCGTGCTGCCCGCCTTGGCACGCATACATGTGTCCCCTTTCTGGCATTTCACAATATGGTCAGCCTACGTTAACGTATGGGAATGTTCATACGTGGACTGGTGTGTACGGGATACGTCACATATAGCGCTTTTACCCGGCGGTGGCTTACCTGCGGCCTCCCCTGTGATTATTGTGCACACCGTTATCCATGTGCCAAGCTACAAATCATTTCTATCTACTTTTTTTAGAAAGCCTTGGAGGTGAATAACAACTGCAAGTGACTGCATAGCGCCTCCACACACACACACACACACACACACACACACACACACACACACACACACGCACGCACGCACAGACCGTGTTTTATTTATTTATATCCGCCGCTTTCTCCGCTCGCCGGCACCCTCCGACTTGTTTTCGCGTGCGTGGTCACACAAGCAAAGATGGACCAGATGCCCGGCTAGAGAGGTAAACAAAGCACAAAAAAACCAAAAAGAAAACAATCTATTGTGTCTTGGGGCCGAGGCAGACAGCAAATGGATGCTTTTAGTTACTGAGGGGGATCCATTAGGGTCACACTCGCGGGTCCCGTGGTTGATTCCCGCCCCACTCTCCCGTCCCACTCTCCCATCCCACTCTCCCGAGTCAAGCCCCCGAAACGGAGTAGAAGGTGGGTTTTTTTTTCCCCGGGACTAATTGGATGCCGGTGCCCGCTACTTGCCCTCCTCTGCGAGGCCACGGCTGATCTCATTAGAGAGAGCGCGGCGGAATACGAGGCCGGAATAACAGAAAAATAATCACTCTGATGAAATGTCTCGAGTGGACGTCAACACCTGTGACGAACTGACCGGGACGGTCGTATTGTTGCAACTTTTATGCAGAAAAAGTTCAAGTTGAAGTAGCAATGATTGTCACACACACACTAGGTGTGGCGGAATTATTCTCCGCATTTGACCACATCACCCTTGCTTACCCCCTAGGACAGGGGTCGGCAACCCAAAATGTTGAAAGAGCCATATTGGAACAAAAATACAAAAACAAATCTGTCTGGAGCCGCTAGAAATTAAAAGCCATATTACATGTGTCATGAGATATAAATTTAATTAAGAGGACTTAAAGGAAACTAAATGAGCTCAAACATAGCTACAAATGGGGAATAATGATGCAATATGTACATATCGCTAGCCTAAATAGCATGTTAGCATCGATTAGCTTGCAGTCATGCAGTGACCAAATATGTCTGATTAGCACTCCACACAAGTCAATAACATCAACAAAACTCACCTTTGTGCATTCATGCACAACGTTAAAAGTGTGGTGGACAAAATGAGACAGAAAAAGAAGTGGCATAAAACACGTCCTAGAAAGTCGGAGAAAGTTATACATGTAAACAAACTATACGGTGAGTTCAAGGACCGCCAAAATTAGTAGGACAAAACGGCGCTCGCCAAATACTCGAATCAGTGAAGCATGTTTAATATAAACAGTGTGCTTTATAACAATTAGGGAGGTTTGTGTCATGTTTGTCCTCATACAGAAACCATACTAAAACAAAAAAATAGATTTTTTCCCCTCATCTTTTTCCATTCTTCATACATTTTTGAAAAATCTCCAGAGAGCCACTAGGGCGGCGCTAAAGAGCCGCATGCGGCTCTAGAGCCGCGGGTTGCCGACCCCCGCCCTAGGAGGTGAGGGGAGCAGTGAGCAGCAGCAGTGAGCAGCAGCAGTGGCCGCAGCCGGGAATAATTTTTTGGTGATTTAACCCCCAATTCCAACCCTTGATGCTGAGTGCTGTCAGGTTCAAACACTGATGACATCTATTAATCAGACACATGGTAAATGGTAAATGGGTTGTACTTGTATAGCGCTTTTCTACCTTTTTAAGGAACTCAAAGCGCTTTGACACTATTTTCCACATTCACCCATTCACACACACACATTCACACATTCACACAGTGATGGTGGGAGCTGCCATGCACGGCGCTAACCGGACCCATCAGGAGCAAGGGTGAAGTGTCTTGCTCAAGGACACAAAGACAAGAAGCAAGGAATCATGCCAGTGTTTCCCACACATTCATTTATTTGTGGTGGCCCGCCACGAAAGAAATAAAGCCGCTACAAAAACGTTTTATTTTGTATTTATTTTTTTTTTATTTATTTATTTATTTATTTATTTATTTTTAATTTTTTTAATTTTTTTTTTGTCCTGTCCAGCTTCTCAAGCAAATCATATAGTTGATGTAGATGCCCATATAGGCTGTTCAGATTTACTTTACAAAAGAGAAGTGTAGGATACTTCTCTTGTTGCCTTATTTGTATTTGACCACTACTGTTTTCTGTTTATTTGTTACTGACTGTGGCAGGACACCTCTGCCTCTGTTTCACTTTATGTTGCTGGTAAATAATATGGTTGTAGTAGTAGGCTAAAGTTAAATGATTTAGTATGCACTAATTAAAGGGGCAGAGCTTTAAGAGGCATTTTAGCTTTTATATTTTTATAAGATATATTTTTTGTAAGAACCACAATTAATACATATATTTCAGTGAATAACTTATTGTTCAAATCTGTATATAAATATGTACATAAAGTGTTGTAATTATTTTGTAAAATGGATGGATGGATGGACGTTTAAAACAAAACTGTTATTATTAATTAGTAAGTATACATTTTTTGAGCCTTTTTAGAGAAAATCATATCATTGTAGCAAATTATGCAAATTACTCGATGATGCCATGGTGACCACGCCCATAACCACGCCCCCACCACCACAGGTATCTTGGCAGTTTATGGGAAACACTGCATGCAGAGACAGAGTTCAATTTAGCTCATGGGGAGAACGCATGGAGCTGCACACTTAGTCAGAGTCTCGCCCTACACTGGTCCCCAACCTTTTTGTAGCTGCTTGAAAATTTGTCCCACGGTATTTAAAAATATATTTAAAAATATATATATATATTTTTTTTTTTTACATAAATAAATACAATCATGTGTGCTTACGGACTGTATCCCTGCAGACTGTATCGATCTATATTGATATATAATGTATATATTGTGTTTTTTATGTTGATTTAATTAAAAAAAATTAATAAAAATAAAAATATTTTTTTTTTTTTTTTTTAATTTCTTGTGCAGCCCGGTACCAATCGGTCCGCGGACCGGTACCGATTGGTTGGGGACCACTGCTCTAAGGTACAGCTCCCGCGTCCCTCTATTTATTCAGGAGTTCCACAGTCAACATCACTGAGGCCGCCTCTAAAAGGTGTGGTCACACATATCATGCAAAGCAGGTCTAGTACGCACAATGATAAATAAATAAATGATAAATGGGTTATACTTGTATAGCGCTTTTCTACCTTCAAGGTACTCAAAGCGCTTTGACAGTATTTCCACATTCATCCATTCACACACACATTCACACACTGATGGAGGGAGCTGCCATGCAAGGCGCTACCAGCAGCCATCAGGAGCAAGGGTGAAGTGTCTTGCCCAAGGACACAACGGACGTGACTAGGATGGTAGAAGGTGGGGATTGAACCCCAGTAACCAGCAACCCTCCGATTGCTGGCACGGCCATTCTACCAACTTCACCACGCCGTCCCAGTAACAATACGTGACGGAATGTGCTGGGGGCCTTGTGATTGCCTTGTCTCTGCTTCGTCTGCGTGTTGACGTCTTATCTTCGTTGGGGTCCTTGAAGTCCTTGGCTGTTAGCGGGCTAAAACAAAGATAACATCTGCGGCTGAGGCCACCCCTCAGACAAGAAGTTTTGTCCTTGCACAGATAGAAAAATACCACTTCAGCACAATTGACAATAATTTATAGCAACGGCCCTCAAGCATAAAGTTATTGTGATAATATATACATCATTATTCTAACAGTGCCAAGCAGGGAGGTAATGGCTCCCATTGTTATAGTCTTTGGTACGACTCAGCCAGGGTTTGAACTCACAACCTACCTATCTCTAACCACTAGGTCACTGAGTAGGTCTAAGGACCGGTTGGAATCGGTTGAGAACTGTAGGCTATGGAGAGGTTTGTACAAAAGCCAAAAGCAGTGAAGTTGTCACGTTGTGTAAATGGTAAATAAAAACAGAATACAATGATTTGCAAATCATTTTCAACTTATATTCAATTGAATGGACTACAAAGACAAGATATTTAACGTTCCAACTGAGAAACTTGGGCACTAATACACCCCCATGCCAAGTTGTCCAGTCCGGGGGTCTTCGTTGTGGTATTTTAGGCTTCATAATGTGCCACACATTTTTAACGGGAGAAAGGTCTGGACTACAGGCAGGCCAGTCTAGTACCCGCACTCTTTTACTATGAAGCCACGCTGTTGTAACACGTGGCTTGGCATTGTCTTGCTGAAATAAGCAGGGGCGTCCATGATAACGTTGCTTGGATGGCAACATATGTTGCTCCAACACCTGTATGTACCTTTCAGCCTTAATGGTGCCTTCACAGATGTGTAAGTTACCCATGTCTTGGGCACTAATACACCCCCATACCATCACACATGCTGCCTTTTACACTTTGCGCCTAGAACAATCCGGATGGTTCTTTTCCTCTTTGGTCCGGAGGACACGACGTCCACAGTTTCCAAAAACAATTTGAAATGTGGACTCGTCAGACCACAGAACACTTTTCCACTTTGCATCAGTCCATCTTAGATGAGCTCGGGCCCAGCGAAGCCGGCCGGCGTTTCTGGGTGTTGTTGATAAATGGCTTTCGCTTTGCATAGTAGTCAAGTCAAGTCAAGTCAACTTTATTTATATAGCATGTTTTCAACAACTTTTAAATTGAACCAAAGTGCTTTACAGGTTAAAAAAAAGCAAAAAGCAAAAAAAACAACAACTAAGCAAAACAAAACAAAACAAAAAACAAAGAAAGAACATACACAATGAATGTGCTAAACAAGATAGTGCAAATGCAATACGGTAAAAGGGGTCGAATAAAAAAAAGTTTAAAAAAAAAATAATAATAATTTGCAGAATAAAAATAATGAAAGTGCGACAAATTGAAAAATACAACGAAAACAAAGGGGTGGGAGGGACTAGAAATGGTGGCCTAGTGGGCGGACTCATAGTAGAGTTTTAACTTGCACTTACAGATGTAGCGACCAACTGTGGTTACCGACGGTGGTTTTCTGAAGTGTTCCTCAGCCCATGTGGTGATATCCTTTACACACTGGTGTGGCTTTTTGATGCAGTGCCACCTGAGAGATCCAAGGTCACGGGCATTCAATGTCACGTGCAGTGATTTCTCCAGATTCTCCAAACCTTTTGATGATATTACGGAGCGTAGATGGTGAAATCCCTAAATTCCTTGCAATAGCTTGGTTGAGAAATGTTGTTCTTAAACTGTTCAAACAATTAGCTCAGGCATTTGTTAATAATAATAATAATAATAATACCTGGGATTTATATAGCGCTTTTCTAAGTAACCAAAGTCGCTTTACATGTTAAAAACCCATCGTTCATTCACACCTGGTGGTGGTAAGCTACTTTCGTAGCCACAGCTGCCCTGGGGTAGACTGATTTGTCGACAAAGTGGTGACCCTCGCCCCCGTCCTTGTTTGTGAACGACTGAGCATTTCATGGAAGCTGCTTTTATACCCAATCATGGCACCCACCCGTTCCCAATTAGCCGTTGCAGGCATCAATTTCCGAATGAGCTAATATTTGCAAAACAATAACAGTTTAACAGTTGGAACGTTGTGGAACCAGCATGAAGGTGACTATTTCATGTTTGGAGGGCTCTATTTATGCTGGATAGTTTGAAAAGTATGAACGATGGTATTATTAACACTAATCCTACTGTAGGGGCCACAACTCAGTGAGTCAGCTTCCTTTATTCAATCCTTAGAGGAGTGTTGTTTACCTTTTTGGAGCCAAGGCACATTTTTTGTGTCGACAAAATGTGGAGGCACACCACCAGCAGACATCATTAAAAACAAAACTCAGTTGACAGTAAAAAGTCGTTGTCGCAATTGTTGGGTATGACTTTAAATCATAACCTAGCATGCATCACTATAGCTCTTGTCTCAAAGTAGGTGTACTGTCACCACCTGTCACATCACACCCTGACTTATTTGGACTTTTTTGCTGTTTTCCTGTGTGTAGAGTTTTAGTTCTTGTCTTGCGCTCCTGTTTTGGTGGCTTTTTCTCTTTTTTTGGTATTTTCCTGTAGCAGTTTCATGTTTTCCTTTGAGCGATATTTCCCGCATCTACTTTGTTTTAGCAATCAAGAATATTTTAGTTGTTTTTTAATCCTTCTTTGTGTGGACATTGTTGAATGTCATGTCACGTTCGGATGTACTTTGTGGACGCCGTCTTTGCTCCACAGTAAGTCTTTGCTGTCGTCCAGTATTCTGTTTTTGTTTACTTTGTAGCCAATCAAGAATATTTTAGTTGTTTTTTAATCCTTCTT
The DNA here is from genome assembly GCF_033978785.1 of Entelurus aequoreus. Lineage (NCBI taxonomy): Eukaryota > Metazoa > Chordata > Actinopteri > Syngnathiformes > Syngnathidae > Entelurus > Entelurus aequoreus. Next base: position 76,808,789 of record NC_084738.1, on the reverse strand, counting down.
TGTGTGGACATTGTTGATTGTCATGTCATGTTCGGATGTACTTTGTGGACGCCGTCTTTGCTCCACAGTAAGTCTTTGCTGTCGTCCAGCATTCTGTTTTTGTTCACTTTGTAGCCAATCAAGACTATTTTAGTTGTTTTTAATCTTTCTTTGTGTGGACATTGTTGATTGTCATGTCATGTTCGGATGTACTTTGTGGACGCCGTCTTTGCTCCACAGTAAGTCTTTGCTGTCGTCCAGTATTCTGTTTTTGTTCCCTTTGTAGCCAATCAAGAATATTTTAGTTGTTTTTAATCCTTCTTTGTGGGGACATTGTTGATTGTCATGTCATGTTCGGATGTACTTTGTGGACGCCGTCTTTGCTCCACAGTAAGTCTTTGCTGTCGTCCAGTATTCTGTTTTTGTTCCCTTTGTAGCCAATCAAGAATATTTTTGTTGTTTTTTAATCCTTCTTTGTGGGGACATTGTTGATTGTCATGTCATGTTTGGATGTACTTTGTGGACGCCATCTTTGCTCCACAGTAAGTCTTTGCTGTCGTCCGGCATTCTGTTTTTGTTCACTTTGTAGCCAATCAAGAATATTTTAGTTGTTTTTAAATCCTTCTTTGTGTGGACATTGTTGATTGTCATGTCACGTTCGGATGTACTTTGTGGACGCCGTCTTTGCTCCACGGTAAGTCTTTGCTGTCGTCCAGCATTCTGTTTTTGTTTACTTTGTAGCCAATCAAGAATATTTTAGTTGTTTTTTAATCCTTCTTTGTGTGGACATTGTTGATTGTCATGTCATGTTCGGATGTACTTTGTGGACGCCATCTTTGCTCCACAGTAAGTCTTTGCTGTCGTCCAGCATTCTGTTTTTGTTCACTTTGTAGCCAATCAAGAATATTTTAGTTGTTTTTAATCCTTCTTTGTGTGGACATTGTTGATTGTCATGTCACGTTCGGATGTACTTTGTGGACGCCGTCTTTGCTCCACGGTAAGTCTTTGCTGTCGTCCAGCATTCTGTTTTTGTTCACTTTGTAGCCAATCAACAATATTTTAGTTGTTTTTTAATCCTTCTTTGTGTGGACATTGTTGATTGTCATGTCACGTTCGGATGTACTTTGTGGACGCCGTCTTTGCTCCACGGTAAGTCTTTGCTGTCGTCCAGTATTCTGTTTTTGTTCACTTTGTAGCCAATCAAGAATATTTTAGTTGTTTTTTAATCCTTCTTTGTGTGGACATTGTTGATTGTCATGTCATGTTCGGATGTACTTTTTAGACACCGTCTTTGCTCCACGGTAAGTCTTTGCTGTCGTCCAGCATTCTGTTTTTGTTTACTTTGCAGCCGGTTCAGTTTTAGTTTCGTTCTGCATAGCCTTCCCTAAGCTTCAATTACTTTTCTTAGGGGCACTCACCTTTTGTTTATTTTTGGTTTAAGCATTAGACACCTTTTTACCTCCCGCTGTTTCCGACATCTACAAAACAATTAGCTACCGGCTGCCACCTACTGATATGGAAGAGTATTACACGGTTACTCTAGAAACATAGACTACTATTTAAGTCTCACTTGACTGACTACACTAGAGCAAGCCCGGTCACAGGCAACTACAATGTCTGTTAGTCCGGGTGAGGAGTCAGTTAAGCTAGAACTAGCCAGCGCCAGGCTGGATAATCCATGTACGCATAGCAATTCTCTTAGAATAATACACAATTCACATAATGTTTTTTCTGTTGTGTCTGTGTCAGGGGTGGACATGCATTCTACTGAGGTGGCAAATTATGATATGTCCAGTCTATTGCAGCACCAAACAAACAATCGGAAAATTCCCGTCATATCAATTCCTAGATATGGTCGAAACTATTTAAAGTGCACTACGCATAATAAACGCAACATTGTTAATATTGCCACTACGGATAATCTTAACAAAAACTCGTCAAAACAGCCCAATACCTATAATATGGGCTTTTTAAACATAAGATCATTGTCTCCCAAGGCGTTATTGGTTAATGAGGTCATTAGAGACAACAATCTTAACGTCATTGGTCTTAGCGAAACCTGGCTCAAACCGGACGAATTTTTTGCGCTCAATGAGGCATCTCCTCCTAACTATACGAATGCGCATGTTGCCCGCCCTCTTAAAAGGGGAGGGGGTGTCGCACTAATATACAATGAAAATTTCAACCTTACCCCTAACCTAAATAATAAATATAAATCGTTTGAGGTGCTTACTATGAGGTCTGTCACACCGCTACCTCTCGACCTGGCTGTTATCTACCGCCCCCCTGGGCCCTATTCGGACTTTATCAGTGAATTCTCAGAGTTTGTTGCTGATCTAGTGACGCACGCCGACAATATAATCATAATGGGGGACTTTAATATCCATATGAATACCCCATCGGACCCTCAGTGCGTGGCGCTCCAAACCATAATTGATAGCTGTGGTCTTACACAAATAATACATGAACCCACGCATCGCAACGGTAATACAATAGATCTAGTGCTTGTCAGGGGTGTCACCACCTCCAAAGTTATGATACTTCCATATACTAAAGTAATGTCCGATCATTACCTTATAAAATTTGAAGTTTTGACTCTTTGTCAACAAGCTAATAATAATAATAACTGCTATAGCGGCCGCAACATTAATGCTGCCACAACGATGACTCTTGCTGACCTACTGCCTTCGGTAATAGCACCATTCCCAAATTATGTCGGCTCTATTGATAAACTCACTAACAACTTTGACGATGCCTTGCGCGAAATTATTGATAGTATAGCACCGCTAAAGCAAAAAAGGGCCCCTAAAAGGCGCACCCCATGGTTTACAGAAGAAATTAGAGCTCAGAAATTATCATGTAGAAAACTGGAACGCAAATGGCGCGCGACTAAACTTGAGGTTTTCCATCAAGCATGGAGTGATAGTTTAATAACTTATAAACGCATGCTTACCTTAGCTAAAACTAAATACTACTCAAATCTCATCCGCCTCAACAAAAACGATCCTAAATTTCTGTTTAGTACAGTAGCATCGCTAACCCAACAAGGGACTCCTCCCAGTAGCTCCACCCACTCGGCAGATGATTTTATGAATTTCTTTAATAAGAAAATTGAACTCATTAGAAAGGAGATTAAAGACAACGCATCCCAGCTACAACTGGGCTCTATTAACACAAATACGACTGTATATACGACGGACACTGCCCTCCAAAATAGTCTCTCTATTTTTGATGAAATAACATTAGAGGAATTATTACAGCGTGTAAGTGGGATAAAACAAACAACATGTTTACTTGACCCACTTCCTGGGAAACTTATCAAGGAACTGTTTGTATTATTAGGTCCATCAGTGTTAAATATTATAAACTTATCACTTTCCTCCGGCACTGTTCCCCTAGCATTCAAAAAAGCGGTTATTCATCCTCTGCTCAAAAGACCTAACCTCGATCCTGACCTCATGGTAAACTACCGACCGGTCTCCCACCTTCCGTTTATTTCCAAAATTCTCGAAAAAACTGTTGCACAGCAGCTAAATGAACACTTAGTGACTAACAATCTCTGTGAACCTTTTCAATCCGGTTTCAGGGCAAATCACTCTACGGAGACAGCCCTCGCAAAAATGACTAATGATCTATTGCTAACGATGGATTCTGATGCGTCATCTATGTTGCTGCTTCTTGATCTTAGCGCCGCTTTCGATACCGTCGATCATAATATTTTATTAGAGCGTATCAAAACACGTATTGGTATGTCAGACTTAGCCTTGTCTTGGTTTAACTCTTATCTTACTGACAGGATGCAGTGCGTCTCCCATAACAATGTGACCTCGGACTATGTCAAGGTAACGTGCGGAGTTCCCCAGGGTTCGGTTCTTGGCCCTGCACTCTTTAGTATTTACATGCTGCCGCTGGGTGACATCATACGCAAGTACGGTGTTAGCTTTCACTGTTATGCTGATGACACTCAACTCTACATGCCCCTAAAGCTGACCAACACGCCGGACTGTAGTCAGCTGGAGGCGTGTCTTAATGAAATTAAACAATGGATGTCCGCTAACTTTTTGCAACTCAACGCTAAGAAAACGGAAATGCTGATTATCGGTCCTGCTAGACACCAACATCTATTTAATAATACCACCTTAACATTTGACAACCAAACAATTAAACAAGGAGACTCGGTAAAGAATCTGGGTATTATCTTCGACCCAACTCTCTCGTTTGAGTCACACATTAAGAGTGTTACTAAAACGGCCTTCTTTCATCTCCGTAATATCGCTAAAATTCGTTCCATCTTGTCCACTAGCGACGCTGAGATCATTATTCATGCGTTCGTTACGTCTCGTCTCGATTACTGTAACGTATTATTTTCGGGCCTCCCTATGTCTAGCATTAAAAGATTACAGTTGGTACAAAATGCGGCTGCAAGGCTTTTGACAAAAACAAGAAAGTTTGATCATATTACGCCTATACTGGCTCAGTTGCACTGGCTTCCTGTGCACTTAAGATGCGACTTTAAGGTTTTACTACTTACGTATAAAATATTACACGGTTTAGCTCCAGCCTATCTCGCCGATTGTATTGTACCATATGTCCCGACAAGAAATCTGCGTTCAAAGAACTCCGGCTTATTAGTGATTCCCAGAGCCAAAAAAAAGTCTGCGGGCTATAGAGCGTTTTCTATTCGGGCTCCAGTACTCTGGAATGCCCTCCCGGTAACAGTTAGAGATGCTACCTCAGTAGAAGCATTTAAGTCCCATCTTAAAACTCATTTGTATAATCTAGCCTTTAAATAGACCCCCCCTTTTTTAGACCAGTTGATCTGCCGTTTCTTTTCTTCTCTCCTCTTCTCCCCTGTCCCTTGCGAGGGGGAGTTGCATAGGTCCGGTGGCCATGGATGAAGTGCTGGCTGTCCAGAGCCGGGACCCCGGGTGGACCACTAGCCTGTGCATCGGTTGGGGACATCTCTGCGCTGCTGACCCGTCTCCGCTCGGGATGGTTTCCTGTTGGCCCCGCTGTGGACTGGACTCCCGCTGATGTGTTGGATCCACTGTGGACTGGACTTTCACAATGTTATGTCAGACCCACTCGACATCCGTTGCTTTCGGTCTCCCCTAGAGGGGGGGGGGTTACCCACATATGCGGTCCTCTCCAAGGTTTCTCATAGTCATTCACCGACGTCCCACTGGGGTGAGTTTTTCCTTGCCCGTATGTGGGCTCTGTACCGAGGATGTCGTTGTGGCTTGTACAGCCCTTTGAGACACTTGTGATTTAGGGCTATATAAATAAACATTGATTGATTGATTGATTGATACTCTGCCGAGATCTAGACAGCACCGACACTCAACAACAACACATCATTTGCAGACTATAATTACTGGTTTGCAAAAAATATGTTTAACCCAAATAGGTGAAATTAGATCATCTCCCACGGCACACCAGACTGTATCTCACAGTGGTTGAAAAACACTGCCTTAGAGGAAGGAAGCCCTAGGGGGGGAAAAAAACCCGACCCATATCATAATTCGTATTGTTTCCTATTGCAAGAAATAGCTTTTTAAGTGCCAAAGGTGTAGAGTATAATTATTCTCTATAATGGCCATTATGAGGGAAAATCATTGTTGCCCGGTCCCGGTCGTAGCAATCTAGCAACCACACCAATGACCCACCCCCCGCCCACCTGGCCTCCATCTTTCCATCGCGCCTTCCTCCTAATCATTCCTTCTGAGTGGGGCTAATTAAAGGTGGTCTGACGGGGTGTGCTGAACTCAGCAACATCAATCAATCGTTGTCCAACGCCGCCATCTCCCGCTGACCATACCCCCCCCACCCCTCCCCTCCTCCATCCCCCTACGTCCACCTTGCCTCCCGCCAGCCCGCTGATGACGCCGCTCGCCAAAGGTTAATGGTATTCGCTATGAGGGACAAAGCGGAAGAGAGCGAGAAGAGGCGTTTCGAGTGTCGCTGACCACTTGTCTATTTTCATCCTCTCGCCTGGCACTTCTTCACTTTTTACTTCCTGGACGTCAGGCTGGTCCAAAGTCCGGCCCGGGGGCAATTTAAAAAACACAATTACGCCCGGGTCCTCCGAGTTCTGCTCCTATGGCAGCGAAGTGAGCTTAGTTTTAGTGTCGGACCGGAAGGGCGAGGAAAGAAGAGGCTGGCTTTTTGTGAGGAGGACGTGTTAATAACGAGACTACTTTCCATTTAGATCCTCTGACGTGTTCGAAGATGGCATCGTCGTCCTTCGTAGTGATCCCGGCGTGAGCACGGAACGCCTTAACCCGAAACGTCATAACGCGCAACGTCATAACGGGAAACGGTGTAACACAAAATATACCACAAAATGTCATTAGCCGGAACGTCGTAACATCAAACGTTGTAACACCAAATGTCGTAACACCAAACGGCGTAACACTAAACACCGTAACACTAGAGGTGGTAACACCAAGCATTGTAACACCAAAAGGCGTAACACTAAACGTTGTAACATTGAAACAACGCAACTCAAAATGATGTACCAAGACATTTCATAACAGTAAATGTAACACCAAACGGCATAACATGTAACACCGTAACACCAAACGTCGTAACACCAAATGTAACATGAGGTACGCATGTAAACACCCCCCCACGTCAGAACAACTGCAGGTGATTTGCTCGGGCGGCAATAACACAAAATGTCGTAACACCAAACGGCGTAACACTAAACACTGTAACACCAAAGGTGTTAACATTGTAACACCAAAAGGCGTAACACCAAAGGCCGTAACACTAAACGTTGTAACACCAAACGGCGTAACACTAAACACCGTAACACTAAACACCGTAACACTAAAGGTGGTAACACCAAGCATCGTAACACCAAAAGGCGTAACACTAAACACGTAACACTAAAGGTGGTAACACCAAGCATCGTAACACCAAAAGGCGTAACACCAAAAGGCGTAACACCAAAGGCCGTAACACTAAATGTTGTAACATTTAAACAACGTAACTCAAGATGATGTACCAATACATTTCATAACAGTAAATGTAACACCAAACGGCATAACATGTAACACCGTAACACCAAATGTGGTAACACCAAATGTCGTAACACAGAATCTCGTAACACCAAATGTAACATGAGGCACGTGTGTAAACAACTGCAGGTGATTTGCTTGGGCGGCAATAACACAAAATGTCGTAACACCAAACGGCGTAACACTAAGCACCGTAACACTAAAGGTGGTAACATTGTAACACCAAAGGCCGTAACACTAAATGTCGTAACACCAAACGGCGTAACACTAAGCACCGTAACACTAAAGGTGGTAACATTGTAACACCAAAGGCCGTAACACTAAATGTCGTAACACCAAACGGCGTAACACTAAACACCGTAACACTAGAGGTGGTAACACCAAGCATTGTAACACCAAAAGGCGTAACACCAAAGGCCGTAACACTAAACGTTGTAACATTGAAACAACGCGACTCAAAATGATGTACCAAGACATTTCACAACAGTAAATGTAACACCAAACGGCATAACATGTAACACCGTAACACCAAACGTCGTAACACCAAATGTAACATGAGGTACGCATGTAAACACCCCCCCACGTCAGAACAACTGCAGGTGATTTGCTCGGGCGGCAATAACACAAAATGTCGTAACACCAAACGGCGTAACACTAAACACTGTAACACCAAAGGTGTTAACATTGTAACACCAAAAGGCGTAACACCAAAGGCCGTAACACTAAACGTTGTAACACCAAACGGCGTAACACTAAACACCGTAACACTAAACACCGTAACACTAAAGGTGGTAACACCAAGCATCGTAACACCAAAAGGCGTAACACTAAACACGTAACACTAAAGGTGGTAACACCAAGCATCGTAACACCAAAAGGCGTAACACCAAAAGGCGTAACACCAAAGGCCGTAACACTAAATGTTGTAACATTTAAACAACGTAACTCAAGATGATGTACCAATACATTTCATAACAGTAAATGTAACACCAAACGGCATAACATGTAACACCGTAACACCAAATGTGGTAACACCAAATGTCGTAACACAGAATCTCGTAACACCAAATGTAACATGAGGCACGTGTGTAAACAACTGCAGGTGATTTGCTTGGGCGGCAATAACACAAAATGTCGTAACACCAAACGGCGTAACACTAAGCACCGTAACACTAAAGGTGGTAACATTGTAACACCAAAGGCCGTAACACTAAATGTCGTAACACCAAACGGCGTAACACTAAGCACCGTAACACTAAAGGTGGTAACATTGTAACACCAAAGGCCGTAACACTAAATGTCGTAACACCAAACGGCGTAACACTAAACACCGTAACACTAGAGGTGGTAACACCAAGCATTGTAACACCAAAAGGCGTAACACCAAAGGCCGTAACACTAAACGCCGTAACATTGAAACAACGCAACTCAAAATGATGTACCAAGACATTTCACAACAGTAAATGTAACACCAAACGGCATAACATGTAACACCGTAACACCAAACGTCATAACACCAAATGTAACATGAGGTACGCATGTAAACACCCCCCCACGTCAGAACAACTGCATCTGATTTGCTCGGGCGGCAATAACACAAAATGTCGTAACACCAAACGGCGTAACACTAAACACTGTAACACTAAAGGTGGTAACATTGTAACACCAAAAGGCGTCACACCAAAGGCCGTAACACTAAACGTTGAAACACCAAACGGCGTAACACTAAACACCGTAACACTAAAGGTGGTAACACCAAGCATCGTAACACCAAAAGGCGTAACACTGAACACCGTAACACTAAAGGTGGTAACACCAAGCATCGTAACACCAAAAGGCGTAACACCAAAAGGCGTAACACCAAAGGCCGTAACACTAAACGTCGTAACATTTAAACAACGTAACTCAAGATGATGTACCAATACATTTCATAACAGTAAATGTAACACCAAACGGCATAACATGTAACACCGTAACACCAAACGGCATAACGTGTAACACCGTAACACCAAACGGCATAACATGTAACACCGTAACAACAAAAGTCGTAACACCAAATGTCGTAACACCAAATGTCGTAACACCAAATGTAACCTGAGGCACGCTTGTAAACACCCCCGCCCTCCCACCCCCACATCACAACAACTGCAGATGATTTGCTCGGGGTGCAGTAACACAAAATGTCGTTACACAAAATGTTGTAACACGAAATGTCGTAACACGAAAAGGCGTAACACTAAACACCGTAACACTAGATGTGGTAACACCAAGCATTGTAACACCAAAAGGCGTAACACCAAAGGCCGTAACACTAAACGTTGTAACATTGAAACAACGCAACTCAAAATGATGTACCAAGACATTTCGCAACAGTAAATGTAACACCAAACAGCATAACATGTAACACCGTAACACCAAAGGTCGTAACACCAAATGTAACATGAGGTACGCAAGTGAACACCCCCCCACGTCAGAACAACTGCAGGTGATTTGCTCGGGCGGCAATAACACAAAATGTCGTAACACCAAACGGCGTAACACTAAACACTGTAACACCAAAGGTGTTAACATTGTAACACCAAAAGGCGTAACACCAAAGGCCGTAACACTAAACGTTGAAACACCAAACGGCGTAACACTAAAGGTGGTAACACCAAGCATTGTAACACCAAAAGGCGTAACACCAAAAGGAGTAACACCAAAGGCCGTAAAACTAAACGTCGTAACATTTAAACAACGTAACTCAAGATGATGTACCAATACATTTCATAACAGTAAATGTAACACCAAACGGCATAACATGTAACACCGTGACACCAAACGGCATAACATGTAACACCAAACGGCATAACGTGTAACACCGTAACACCAAACGTCGTAACACCAAATGTCGTAACACCAAATGTCGTAACACCAAATGTAACATGAGGCACGCTTGTACTTTTTTTTAAAAATAATAAAATAAGATAACTAAATTAAAACATTTTCTTGACTAAAAAAGAAAGTACAACAATATAAAAACAGTTACATAGAAACTAGTAATGAATGAAAATGAGTAAAATTAACTGTTAAAGGTTAGTACTATTAGTGGAGCAGCAGCACGCACAATCATGTGTGCTTACGGACTGTATCCCTTGCAGACTGTATTGATATATATTGATATATAATGTAGGAACCAGAATATTAATAACAGAAAGAAATGGGGGCGGGAGGTTTTTTGGGTTGGTGCACTAATTGTAAGTGTACCTTGTGTTTTTTATGTTGATTTAATTTAAAAAAAAAAAAAAAAAAAAAAAAAAAAAAGATACAGATAATGAAAAAACCGATACCGATAATTCCCGATATTATATTTTAACGCATTTATCGGCCGATAATATCGGCAGGCCGATTTATCGGACACCCTAATTTGTTGTATTCTCTTTTTATTTACCATTTTTTTTAGGACAAGGCGACAACTTCACTGCTTTTGGCTTCTGTAATAACAAGAAGCTCATCATAGTTTGTGATGGCTTGTTCAATATTGAAATGAATACGACATATTTGTGTTTGGCGATGAAGTAAACGCCCACATTTCTTCACGCGGTGGGAGAAAGATGGCAGGTGAACACTTTCCTCGTCACCGTGTAAGTCATCCACGATGTCAACCTCCCGGCTCGTTAGCTAACTTTTAATTGCTCCTCCGCACTTTTTATCAATGCAAAGAGAATCAATTGGCGTGCACCGACTGCCGCCGGAGGGGATATCGGACAGACGCGCCGCTGCAACGTGGGAAGACGGCGAGCGCGTTCCGGAGTGGCGACTCTTTCACCTCCCACAGCACAACTTCTCACTTTTTTTTGTTGTTGTTTTTTTTTCTCTCTTTCCTTCAAGACAAAATGTGTTGCGCTAGGCCGCCTCCCAATTAAACCGGTGCGCCTCGCCCGGAGCCTAATCCGCCGTGTTTACGCCGTCAGCAAACCCGCCGCCCTCCGACCGCCTCGCCTGACCTCCAAACAGCCGGCCGCTCCGTTTATCCAGCTGCGCCACACTCCATTAGCAATTTAAGAAGTTTGACGCCTGCTTCCCTCTAATTAATTGCCTAAATAAGTGAGACGCCGCAACCTTTACGCGGCTGGTCTGATCCCCCGGCGGCGCCGCATTCTGCTGTATTAGACATGTAAGAAAGTCAAAGACGTATTGATTACTGCCGTGGATCTGCATGAACGCATACTAATGATGGACACTTTTTAAATGAATAAGATTGGCTCCCGATGGGTGATTTTCATTGACTCCTTTATGTGACGGCAAAAACATGTTACACACCTCCACATGGCAGGGAGGCAGTACTGCAATAGTCAAGGTTACTGTTAACTACGAATCTCTGGGCACCAAACAATTCGATCCGATTCGTTGACGATTCGATTCAGAAACAATTTTCGAATTAACTCGATTCTGGATTCAAACTAATTGTCGCAATATATCATCTAAACTTTTTCAAAACAGGTTACGTGTTAGAAAAGCTTATTCTGATTGCATGAAAAAAAAAATTTTTTAAATGTATTCTCATAAAAAAAAACATATATGTTGTCTTTATATTTTTTTTCACATGTAGTTTTATGAAAATTATGAATCGATTTAAAATCGAGATAAAAAAGAATGCAGATTTGGCTCCCGATGGGTGGTTTTCATTGACTCCTTTATGTGAGGGCAAAAACATGTTACACACCTCCACATGGCAGGGAGGCAGTACTGCAACAGTCAAGGTCACTGTTAACTACGAATCTCTGGGCACCAAACAATTCGATCCGATTCGTTGACGATTCGATTCAGAAACAATTTTCGAATTAACTCGATTCTGGATTCAAACTAATTTTCGCAATATTTCATCTCGCATGAGGATTATAATGAAACTTTTTCAAAACAGGTTACGGGTTAGAAAAGCTTATTCTGATTGCATGAAAATGTATTTTTTTTCAAATTATTCTTATAATTTTTTTTTTTTTTTTTTTCTTTTATATCGTTTTTTGAAAATGATTAATCGATTTCGAATTTAGATGAAAAAAAATGGAGATTTTGCTCCCGATGGGTGGTTTTCATTGACTACTTTATGTGACGGCAAAAACATGTTACACACCTCCACATGGCAGGGAGGCAGTACTGCAACAGTCAAGGTCACTGTTAACTACGAATCTCTGGGCACCAAACAATTCGATCCGACTCGTTGACGATTCGATTCAGAAACCATTTCCGAATTAACTCGATTCTGGATTCAAACTCATTTTTCGCAATATATCATCTAAACTTTTTCAAAACAGGTTACGGGTTAGAAAAGCTTATTCTGATTGCATGAAATTTTATTTTTAAAAACGTATTCTTATAAAAAATAAAAAAACATATATTATCTTTGTATATATTTTTTTCATATAGTTTTTTGAAAATCATGAATCGATTTAAAATCAAGATGAAAAGAATGGCGATTTGGCTCCCGATGGGTGATTTTCATTGACTACTTTATGTGACGGCAAAAACATGTTACACACCCCCACATGGCAGGGAGGCAGTACTGCAACAGTCAAGGTCACTGTTTCCAAAAACAATTCAATCCGATTCGTTGACGATTCGATTCAGAAACAATTTTCTAATTAACTCGATTCTGGATTCAAACTAATTTTCGCAATATTTCATCTGGCATGAGGATTATAATGAAACTTTTTCAAAACAGGTTACAGGTTAGAAAAGATTATTCTGATTGCATGAAAATTAGGGCTGTGAATCTTTGGGTGTCCCACGATTCGATTCAAAATCGATTCTTGGGGTCACGATTCGATTCAGAATCGATTTTTTTTTTTTTTTGCAGTTCAACACGATTCTAGATTCAAAAACGTTTTTTTTTTTGTTTTTTGTTTTTTATGAAAACAATACACAACAATACCATAATAATGCAATACAATTTCAAAACAAAACCCGACCCAGCAACATTCAGAATAGCAATAAACAGAGCAATTGAGGACACACAAACATGACACGGAACAATCTAAAAGTAGTGAGACAAAAATGAATATTATCAACAACAGTATATTAGTATCAATTTCAACATAGCAGTGATTATGTGTGTATTGTTTTGTTGGATTGATTAATTAAAAAAAATAAAAATAATAATAATAATAAATAATACAAAAAATAAAAAACGATTTTTTTAAAAATGAGAATCGATTCTGAATCGCACAAAATGAGAATTGCGATTCGAATTCGAATCGATTTTTTCCCACGATTTTTTTGAAAATGATGAATCGATTTAAAATCGAGATGAAAAAGAATGGCGATTTGGCTCCCGATGGGTGGTTTTCATTGACTACTTTATGTGACGGCAAAAACATGTTACACACCTCCACATGGCAGGGAGGCAGTACTGCAACAGTCAAGGTCACTGTTAACTACGAATCTCTGGGCACCAAACAATTCGATCCGATTCGTTGACGATTCGATTCAGAAACCATTTTCTAATTAACTCGATTCTGGATTCAAACTAATTTTCGCAATAGTTCATCTAGCATGAGGATTATAATGAAACTTTTTCAAAACAGGTTACGGGTTAGAAAAGATTATTCTGATTGCATGAAAATGTATTTTTTTTCAAATTATTCTTATAATTTTTTTTTATTTTTTTTTCTTTTATATCGTTTTTTGAAAATGATTAATCGATTTCGAATTTAGATGAAAAAAAATGGAGATTTTGCTCCCGATGGGTGGTTTTCATTGACTACTCTTTCTGCAATTATGTGACGGCAAAAACATGTTACACACCTCCACATGGCAGGGAGGCAGTACTACAACAGTCAATGTTACTGTTAACTACGAATCTCTGGGCACCAAACAATTCGATCCGATTCGTTGACGATTCGATTCAGAAACAATTTTCTAATTAACTCGATTCTGGATTCAAACTAATTTTCGCAATATATCATCTAGCATGAGGATTATAATGAAACTTTTTCAAAACAGGTTACGGGTTAGAAAAGATTATTCTGATTGCATGAAAATTAGGGCTGTGAATCTTTGGGTGTCCCACGATTCGATTCAAAATCGATTATTTGGGGTCACGGTTCGATTCAGAATCTTTTTTTTTTTTTTCAATTCAACACGATTCTCGATGCAAAAACTTTTTTTTTTTTTTTTTTTTTTTTTTTTTTTAAATGAAAACAATACACAACAATACCATAATAATGCAATACAATTTCAAAACAAAACCCGACCCAGCAACATTCAGAATAGCAATAAACAGAGCAATTGAGGAGACACAAACATTACACGGAACAATCTAAAAGTAGTGAGACAAAAATGAATATTATCAACAACAGTATCAATATTAGTATCAATTTCAACATAGCAGTGATTATGTGTGTATTGTTTTGTTGGATTGATTAATTTAAAAAAAAAATTTTTTTAAAATAAATAATAAAAAAAATAAAAATCGATTTTTTAAAAATGAAAATCGATTCTGAATCGCACAAAGTGAGAATCACGATTCGAATTCGAATCGATTTTTTCCCACACCCCTAATGAAAATGTATTTTTAAAAACATATTCTTATAAAGGGCAGCACGGTGGAACAGGGGTTAGTGCATGTGCCTCACAATACGAAGGTCCTGAGTAGTCCTGAGTTCAATCCCAGGCTCGGGATCTTTCTGTGTGGAGTTTGCATGTTCTCCCCGTGACTGTGTGGGTTCTCTCCGGGTACTCCGGCTTCCTCCCACCTCCAAAGACATGCACCTGGGGATAGGCCCCTCCCACCTCCAATGACATGCACCTGGGGATAGGCCCCTCCCACCTCCAATGACATGCACCTGGGGATAGTTTGATTGGCAACACTAAATTGGCCCTAGTGTGTGAATGTTGTCTGTCTATCTGTGTTTGCCCTGTGATGAGGTGGCGACTTGTCCAGGGTGTACCCCGCCTTCCGCCCGAATGCGGCTGAGATAGGCTCCAGCAACCCCCCGCGACCCCAAAAGGGACAAGCGGTAGAAAATGGATGGATGGATGGGTATTCTTATAAAAAAAACATATATTATCTTTGTATATATTTTTTTCATATCGTTTTTTGAAAATCATGAATCGATTTAAAATCGAGATAAAAAAGAATGCAGATTTGGCTCCCGATGGGTGGTTTTCATTGACTCCTTTATGTGACGGCAAAAACATGTTACACACCTCCACATGGCAGGGAGGCAGTACTGCAACAGTCAAGGTCACTGTTAACTACGAATCTCTGGGCACAAAACAATCCGATCCGATTCGTTGACGATTCGATTCAGAAACCATTTTCGAATTAACTCGATTCTGGATTTAAACTAATTTTCGCAATATATCATCTAGCATGAGGATTATAATGAAACTTTTTCAAAACAGGTTACGGGTTAGAAAAGCTTATTCTGATTGCATGAAAATGTATTTTTAAAAACGTATTCTTATAAAAAAAAAACATATATTATCTTTGTATATATTTTTTTCATATAGTTTTTTGAAAATTATGAATCGATTTAAAATCGAGATGAAAAAGAATGGCGATTTGGCTCCCGATGGGTGGTTTTTATTGACTCCTTTATGTGACGGCAAAAACATGTTACACACCTCCACATGGCAGGGAGGCAGTACTGCAACAGTCAAGGTTACTTTTAACTACGAATCTCTGGGCACCAAACAATTCGATCCGATTCGTTGACGATTCGATTCAGAAACAAATCTCGATTCAACTCAACACGAAACGACGTAACGTGAAACTCTTAACAGGAAACGCCGTAACACGGAACAATGTATCAGGAAACATGCTAGGTAACACAAAACGTTTTCACGTGAAACACTAAAATATAACAGGACGTAACAAAACGTCCGAGGCCTAGTTTCATTATTTTGGCAATTAGGGAAAAGGAAACGTTACACTGTCTCCACATGGCAGAGAGGCGGTGCTGCAACAGTCAAGGTCGACTACGGTGTGTGTGTGTGTGTGTGTGTGTGTGTGTGTGTGTGTGTGTGTGTGTGTGTGTGTGTGTGTGTGTGTGTGTGTGTGTGTGTGTGTGTGTGTGTGTGTGTGTGTGTGTGTGTGTGTTTTGTGTGTGTGACATTTAAACACAGGTGTGTGTTTTGAGGGGCGGGGCTGACTATTGTACCCCCTTGAGCATCATTATCAATGCAGTAAACAGCAGCTAAGCTCTGCTGTCCTTTGCGTCCTTGCTCATCTTTTAGATGGTCTTAAGTGTGTGTGTGTGTGTGTGTGTGTGTGTGTGTGTGTGTGTGCATGCATGTGTGTGTGTGTGTGTTTGCACATACACCACCTTTGGCGTTGCACACTAGTGATTCACCTCCATCCACTTTAAGATGATTAGGGGAACATAAATAGGTGTAAGATGATATGATAGCCCAAGTAAATATATTTCTTTCCGTGTGTGTGTGTGTGTGTGTGTGTGTGTGTGTGTGTGTGTGTGTGTGTGTGTGTGTGTGTGTGTGTGTGTGTGTGTGTGTGTGTGTGTGTGCTGACGCAGGTATCTCATCCCCTCACTGGACCGCTCCCATGCCGGCTTCTACCGCTGCATCGTCAGGAACCGTGTGGGAGCCCTCCTGCAGCGACGCACTGAAGTGCAGGTGGCTTGTAAGTATTTGCACCCCGAGGACGGATTGTGCATTAAGACACACACACACACACACACACACGCACACATATTCACACACACACACACACACACACACACACACACAAATTCTTGTATTTGTTACCTTCTTGAGACCTGAGAAAAAATGCCTCCCTCTTTAGGACCAGCCTTTCTAGATATATAAAGAAGTGTATTTACAACATTAATAATATATACATACTATGCAAATATAAAAAAGCTTGTTGTGAAAAAGGAGTTGGAATTTCACAAGAAAAAGTTCACAATTTCACAAGAAAATCTTTGAATTTTGGCAGTATTATAATAAAAGTTGTCATTTTACTCAACACAGGTCAAAATTTTACAAGAAAAACTGAACATTTGTGCAATATTATGATAAAAGTTGGAATTTTACTCAATAACAGTCGCAATTTTACAAGAAAAAGTTTAACGTTTTGGCAATTTTATGAAAAGAGTTGTAATTTTACTCACAATTTCATAAGGAAACTTAAAAATGTTAGCAATATTAAAATAATAATCGGAATTTTTCTCTGCAAAATTAAGACAAAAGTCATCGTTTTACTCAAAAAAATTTCACTATTTTACAAGAACAACAAAAAAATGGCAACGTTGTGATAAAAGTCAGAATTTTACATGACAACTGTCACCATTTTGCATTTAAAAAAAGTTATAATTTGACATAAAAAAGTTGTGATTTTACGAGAAAATATTGCAATATTACAGAAACAGAAAGAATATGAGAAATTGTTCCCAATTTTATACGAAAAAAGTCGACACGTGAGAAAAAGACTGCTTTTAGTTCATTTATTTATTTTTGAATTTTTTTGTTTGTAATTGTTTTTTAATCTTCATTATTGACTTCAAGTTATTACAGTATGTCTCTATATACATATTTATTTATATATATTTTTTATTTCAATTTCTTACACAAACTTGTTATTTCATATGTTGACCAGAGGGGGAGCACTTTTAAAAGCGACACACAGTCAATTTTGAAAAAATCCCTCTTTTTTGGGAGGGATGCAAATGAGACATTGTCTATTAGATGCAATGTTATTGATTTATGTCATCACTTGTTCACACCTCCTCATATGGAAGATACTTGTCCTTCTTCATGTCTCAAGAAGGCTAGAAATACAACAACACACACGCTGTTTAGTGTATCAAGAAGCGACGCCACCAGGGCCAGATGTTGGCGCCATGAAGGATGTGCTTGCATCTCATTGGTGGCGCCATGGAAGCGGACAGCTGTTCCACTCAGCATCCTCATTAGATTGATATTGTTGTTGTGTGTGGGGTTTTTTTGTTTTTTGGGTGGGGATTTTAGTTTTTTTTCCAACGACATCTGTCGTCTCCTGGCGGGAAGAATCGGGCTGGGTCGCGTTCCTGTAAATTTGCTCCCACGTCTTGTTAACCAGATATTACAGAAACGCCGCGCCGGGGAGTCTCGTCGTCGTCGTCACGCGCGCCCGACGCTTGTTATCCTCGACGTCCCGGGGTGCACCCGCTTCATTAGGTACACCTCGGATACACTCACGGATTAGGGATCCCACGTATTGCTGATCATCATAAATAGGGGCGGGTACTGAACCCCGCAATCTTACTGGGCACTGAACCACGTAAAAGTAGGGGCGGGCCTGGCCTTAACCAATCTGGCGCCTTAGGCAAGATTTTAGCTGGCGGCAGTAAAGTGTATATACTCACAAGAAACCAAATAGCTTTGTCTGTGACCTTTTTTTTTTACTTAAAGAAAGCAAATTAACATATTATATGAGAATGTTATGTTATGATTATCTTTAACCGAATCACAGCAGTGCTCAAATTAAAAAACAGCATTCCCTCTCATGTGATATTGCTTAATTAACATTAATGATGTGCACTTTAACAACTAGGCTTACAACTATACCTAATATATAAAGGGGTGGAAAAGTGACTATTACCTGCAGGGCAAACATTAGCTAACCAGAAGGCAATAACAATGTAAACAAAAAACACCTGCTTAAAAGATCTAATACAAATGTCCCTGAGGAATGTAAGGTGGGAGTACTGTAATTACCTAACGTTACATTATTATTTTCCATCACAATTTAGCCCCCTCCACAATATTAACCCGACGTTAAAACATAACTAGCTATTTATTGATTAGCAATTGCCGGATCATGTAACATTAGCTTAATGCTAAAAAGCCAGGTTACAATCACATTCTGTAACAGACAAATAATTTAATGTAGGCTAACGTTACCTACCTGCTACCTCTGTCTTTTTCTCGTTTCTCCTCTTCTTTTCTCTTTTTTCTTCCCTGGGCACCTGACAGTTTTGGCCGTTTTGACATCTTGTGTTGATGTGGTGACGTCCAAATAGAGTCATGATACGGGAAGGGAGGGGGCGCACCGTGCGGCGGGGGGGGCGTAATATTGTAACAAATAATATTTCTATTAAATAGGGTTTACTTTGCATTTTAATTATCGCGGGATTATTTTTTGTATTTAGAAATAGTAGTACCAACTTTTTTTTTTTTTTTTTTTTGCGTCCAACATTTGTGGCACTGGCGTGGCGCCCCCTGATGGACGGCGCCCTTAGCATTTGCCTATACGGCCTATGCCACGGGCCGGCCCTGAGTAGGGGTGTAGCGGTACACAAAAATGTTGGTTCGGTACGTACCTCGGTTTAGAGGTCACGCTTCGGTTCATTTTCAGTTACAGTAAGAAAACAACAAAATATACACTACCGTCCAAAAGTTTGGGGTCACATTGAAATGTCCTTCTTTTTGAAGGAAAAGCACTGTACTTTTCAATGAAGATAACTTTAAACTAGTCTTAACTTGAAAGAAATACACTCTATACATTGCTAATGTGGTAAATGACTATTCTAGCTGCAAATGTCTGCTTTTTGGTGCAATATCTACATAGGTGTATAGAGGCCCATTTCCAAGCTACTTCTTGGGTAGTGATTAATGCGAAGGGCTACCAGTTTGATACACACTTAAATAAATTGCCAGAAATAGCCAATTTGCTCAATTTACCTTTAACTCTATGATATTATTATTTATTAATGATATTAACACTTAATTGAACGGTTTAAAAGAGGAGAAAACACGAAAAAAATGACAATTACATTTTGAAACATAGTTTATCTTCAATTTCGACTCTTTAAAATTCAAAATTCAACCGAAAAAAAGAAGAGAAAAAACTAGCTTATTTGAATCTTTTTGAAAAAATTAAAAAAAAATTTTATGGAACATCATTAGTAATTTTTACTGATTAAGAATAATTTTAGAATTTTGATGACATGTTTTAAATAGATTAAAATCCAATCTACACTTTGTTAGAATATATAACAAATTGGACCAAGCTAGACAAATCATTATTTCTTCTAGATTTTCCAGAACAAAAATTTTAAAAGAAATTCAAAAGACTTTGAAATAAGATTTAAATTTGATTCTACAGATTTTCTAGATTTGCCAGAATCATTTTTTTGAATTTTAATCATAATAAGTTTGAAGAAATATTTCACAAATATTCTTCGTCGAAAAAACAGATGCTAAAATTAAAATGTATTTATTATTCTTTACAATAAAAAAAATAAATGTACTTGAACATTGATTTACATTGTCAGGAAAGAAGAGGAAGGAATTTAAAAGGTAAAAAGGTATATGTGTTTAAAAATCCTAAAATCATTTTTAAGGTTGTATTTTTTCTCTAAAATTGTCTTTCTGGAAGTTATAAGAAGCAAAGTAAAAAAATTAATGCATTTATTCAAACAAGTGAAGACCAAGTCTTTAAAATATTTTCTTGGATTTTCAAATTCTATTTGAGTTTTGTCTCTTTTAGAATTAAAAATGTCGGGCAAAGCGAGACCAGCTTGCTAGTAAATAAATACAATTTAAAAAATAGAGGCAGCTCACTGGTAAGTGCTGCTATTTGAGCTATTTTTAGAACAGGCCAGCGGGCTACTCATCTGGTCCTTACGGGCTACCTGGTGCCCGCGGGCACCGCGTTGGTGACCCCTGCTTTACACAATGTGCGTTATGCTACTTAAAGGCCTACTGAAAGCCACTACTAGCGACCACGCAGTCTGATAGTTTATATATCAATGATGAAATCTTAACATTGCAACACATGCCAATACGGCCGGGTTAACTTATAAAGTGACATTTTAAATTTCCCGCTAAACTTCCGGTTGAAAACGCCTTTGGATGATGACGTATGCGCGTGACGTAGCCAGTCAAACAGGAGTATCGGTAGCCCATTGAAGCCAATACAAAAAAGCTCTGTTTTCATCGCAAAATTCCACAGTATTCTGGACATCTGGCGTAGGTGGAGCGCTAATGTTTTATCATAGCTCTGTGAGGTCTGGTTGCTAAGTTGCTAAGTTAGCTTCAGCGTCGTTAGCAACAGCATTGTTAAGCTTCGCCAGGCTGAGAATTATTAACCGTGTAGTTACATGTCCATGGTTTAATAGTATTGTTGATCTTCTGTCTATCCTTCCAGTCAGGGATTTATTTATTTTGTTTCTATCTGCATTTGAGCCAGATGCTATCACGTTAGCTCAGTAGCTAAAGAGCTTCGCCGATGTATTGTCGTGGAGATAAAAGTCACTGTGAATGTCCATTCCGCGTTCTCGACTCTCATTTTCAAGAGCTAGTGGGACACGTGAAAGTTAAGTCTGAGAAAATGCAGTCGTTTATAAATGATTTAATGTTTCTCTGCGGCCCGCTAGTAAATGCGTCACGGACCGGTACCGGTCCCCGGACCGGTGGTTGGGGACCACTGCTGTAAAGTACATGTATTGTCACATAAGTGGTGTAATTTGGTGTAATCATGGGGTGGTTTTTTTGCCCCCCCACTGCCACGCAGTGCAGGATTAGGAACACGTGTGGCAGAGAGCGCAGGCGAGGGGAGTGAAAGATGAACAATGAAGGAGTGCGGGAACACACCTCGGAGGACGAGCAACACGGTGAAGCGTCAGGGATTTAGGGGAGGCGGGGAGGGGGAGGACGTCACGGACGCGGCGGATCAAAGTCACGACGATTTCGGTTCGCGAGCGGTGCGCCGCCGCCCGTTTGATTCCCTCTGAAAGGAGGCGAAAAAATCCGATCGATGCTGTAGCGCTCACACCTGCTTCAAAGCCCGGCTGGCTGAGCCCGTTTAAAGATGATGATTATTATTCTTTCAAAGCGTGCAGTGGACTGTTTGATGTCATGCGGGTAGAAAATGAAACATCCTCAGATTTGTCTGACACGCGACAGTCCTGTGAAAGGCCGCGTTACACCCGAGCGGGCGCGTTTGCAGGTTACAATTGTGTCCTGCGCATCGCTCTGATTGCACGTTTTATGAATACAAAATAAAAGATGAATTCTAAATAAGTTGGCCAACTTTTGCTGTGTCATTACGCAGTGCTAATTGTTAAAAAACGGCACCATGCTCTGTTTAAAACGTACCGGTACGTCGTGACATTGCTGGTTTTACGAGCAAGGGAGCATGTTCGGCAGCGCGCGCACACAGAGTACTTACAAGCAGACACAGTGTGTAGACGGAAAAGGGAGAACGGACGCATTTTGGTGTAAAAAGTAAAGATGAAGGTGAAGTTATAACACTGAAACACCCTCAGGAAGAGGTGCTTTAAGACATGGCTCGTCTCCATGGCGACAAATAAAGTACGTTTCTTACAAGTAGCATTATCACTGGAGGACGAGGAATAGCTAAACATGCTTCACTACACACCGTAGGAGGATACAATAGCTCACCGGCGTCACAATGTAAACAAACGCCACGGGTGGATCTACACCTGACATCCACTGTAATGATACCAAGTACAAGAGCGTATCTAGTCGATACTACTATGATTACATCAATATTTTTTTTATCCCCACAAAAATGTTTTCTTTTATTCATAGTATAATCATCATAAACTCATTAAACACGTCCCTGGACACATGAATACTTAAATTATGACTAGAGATGATAAATGCGTTAAAATGTAATATCGGAAATTATCGGTATCGTTTTTTTTATTATCAGTATCGTTTTTTTTTTTTGTTGTTTTTTTTAAATTTATTAAATCCACATAAAAAACACAAGATACACTTACAATTAGTGCACCAACCCAAAAAAACTCCCTCCCCCATTTACACTCATTCACACAAAAGGGTTGTTTCTTTCTGTTATTATAATTCTGGTTCCTACATTATATATCAATATATATCAATACAGTCTGCAAGGGATACAGTCCGTAAGCACACATGATTGTGCGTGCTGCTGCTCCACTAATAGTACTAACCTTTAACACTTAATTTTACTAATTTTCATTCATTACTAGTTTCTATGTAACTGTTTTTATATTGTTGTACTTTCTTTTTTATTCAAGAAAATGTTTTTAATTTATTTATCTTATTTTATTTGATTAATTTTTTTAAAAAGTACCTTATGTTCACCATACCTGGTTGTCCAAATTAGGCATAATAATGTGTTAATTCCACGACTGTATATATCGGTTGATATCGGTATCGGTTGATATCGGTATCTGTAATTAAAGAGTTGGACAATATCGGCATATCGGATATCGGCAAAAAGCCATTATCGGACATCCCTAATTATGACCAATGTATGATCCTGTAACTACTTGGTATCGTATCGATACCGAAATGTCTGGTATCATCCAAAACTAATGTAAAGTATCAAAAAAGAGACGAATAAGTGATTATTACATTTTAACAGAAGTGTAGATAGAACATGTTGAAACAGAAAATAAGCAGATATTGACAGTAAATTATCCATTTTTACAGTTTGTCCTTTATAATGTGTACAAAATAATAGGTGTAAAAATGACAAAATATGTTACTGCATACGTCAGCAGACTAATTAGGAGTCTTTGTTTGTTTACTTACTACTAAAAGACAAGTTGACTATTTTATTTAAGGACTAAATTGCAATACTAAACACATGTTTCATGTACACTTAGATTGTTTGTCAAAATAAAGCCAATAATGCCATTTTTTGTGGTCCCCTTTATTTAGAAAAGTATCAAAGTATTGAAATACTGTACATTTTGGTACTGTACTGTGCAATCTACTAATCAAAGTTTCAATCAATCAATCATTTAACCACTCTTCTTCTGTGGTTTGCTAACAGTTGTTTTCATGCAAATCTCCAACAAAATACACTAAATACATGATAGTGCTTTTTCAACATTGTGTCTTAAATTGAGCGACACAGTCAAATGTACATCAGTTGTAATACATTTCCACTTGCATTAATAGTGATTCTTTAACAATTATCACTATACCTGTGTGCTTTTATTGTGAAATTACGTGCCGGGCGTCAAACCGGAAGTAGCGGAAGTAGGCTAATTTGCGCCACTAGCGATTTATTCCTAAAACTCACGATTTCACATTGCTTAGGCACTATTTCCAAACAAACATTACATGGCTATTGCAGTCACGGTGCATTATATTAAGTTAGCGAATATCAAACTGGACAACGGTCTAATTCTTACGCAAATGCTAAGAGTTAGGACAACAGTTTTAGCTTACGTGGCTAACTTAGCTTCAATGCTACACACACGTTTCAAATACGACGTCTTATGCTCAACTAACGCCCGTCATCAACCGCTGGCTTATCAACATATATATTATTAATAATTAACATATATTTGGTGAACATATTTCACTTGTAAACAAACAACAAAAGAAAACAACGGCAGTCTTCTTCGGTGGTTTGCTAACAGTTGAGGTCATGCCGTCACAGCGCGCCACCTGCTGGCCAATGACGGTACAGGTAATTATGTGTATACACAGTATTAACCCAATTGTAAAGTAAACAGTCATTTGTTATATTAAAGACACATAAACGGGGGACAACTGTCTATTTACAAGGTGCCACAAATAGTTCTAGCTGTGGTGGTTGGACATTGATCGGGTCCAGGGGTCACCGATGTGTTATTGATGAGGCAGGAGTCCCAGATAAAGTGCATTAACGGTTTTCTAAGTAGACGCAGCATTGGCTGCTGTGACGCGAGAAATTGGGCCGCCATCTTGAAGTGGTGATGAGGAGCGTGACTGTGACTGTAATTTGCTGAATGTCCACTCAGTGTGTTTATATTTCATGTATTGGCTAATTATTTACACACACACACACACACACACACACACACACACACACACACACACACACACACACACACACACACACACACACACAAAAATGCACCTCTGTTACTTTCAGTCCTGTTACCAAAATTAGTTTTGTATTTTCTAAATATTTTTTTGTGACTGTAATGTGTTTAATGTCAACACAGTGTGTTTATATTTCAGGTATTAATCAATTCATATATGCTAAAAACTCACTCCTGTTACTGTCAGTCCTGTTACCTTTTTTTTTTTTTTTTTATTAAAACAAATAATCTTGGTGACTGTAATGTTTTTCGCGCCAACTAAGTGTGTTTATATTTCATGTACTGGCTAATTATGTGCCAAAAAACTCACTCCTGTTACTTTCAGTCCGGTTACCTTAATTATTGTTTTTCGTGCCAACTCAGTGTGTTTTTATTTCATGTATTGGCTAATTATATGCTAAAAAACAACAACTCACTAATGTTACTTTCAGTCCTGTTACCTAGATTATTTTTGTGTGTTTTCATTGTGACTGTAATGTGCTTAATGTCAACACACAGTGTTTATATTTCATGTATTCATTAATTCATATATGCCAACAACTCACTCCTGTTACTGTCATTCATGTTACCTAAATTATTTTAGTATTTTTAAAAATATTTTCTTCCTGACTGTAATGTTTTTTGTGCCAACCAAGTGTGTTTATATTTCATGTATTGTATAACGATGTGCCAAAAACTCACTCCTGTTACTTTCAGACCTGTTAGGTTAATTATTTTTGTATTTAAAAAAAAAAAAATTCTCGATGACTGTAATGTTTTTCCTGCCAACTAAGTGTGTTTATATTTCATGTATTGGCTGATTATATGCTAAAAAAAAAAAACCTCACACATTTCAGTCTTGTTACCTAAATTATTTTTGTATTTTTTAAAAACATTTTCTTGGTGACTAATGTTTTTTGTGCCAACTAAGTGTGTTTATATATCATGTATTGGCTAATTATATGCTAAAAAAAAAAAAAAAAAATCACTCCTGTAACTTTCAGTCCTGTTACCTAAATTATTTTTGTATTTTTTAAAAACATTTTCTTGGTGACTACAGTTTTTTTGTGCCAACTAAGTGTGTTTATATATCATGTATTGGCCAATTACATGCTAAAAAAAACTCACTCCTGTAACTTTCACTCCTGTTACCTAAATTATTTAAAAAAAATATTTTCTTGGTGACTAATGTTTTTTCGTGCCAACTAAGTGTGTTGATATATCATGTATTGGCTAATTATATGCTAAAAAAAAAAAAAAAAAAATCACTCCTGTAACTTTCGGTCCTGTTACCTAAATTATTTTTGTAGTTTTTAAATATTTTCTTGGTGACTAATGTTTTTCGTGCCAACTAAGTGTGTCTATATATCATGTATTGGCTAATTATATGCTAAAAAAAAAAAAATCACTCCGGTAACTTTCAGTCCTGTAACCTAAATTATTTTTGTATTTTTTAAAAATATTTTTTTGGTGACTAATGTTTTTTCGTGCCAACTAAGTGTGTTGATATATCATGTATTGGCTAATTATATGCTAAACTTTTTTTTTTTTTAAATTACTCCTGTAACTTTCAGTCCTGTTACCTAAATTATTTTTGTATTTAAATAAAATAAAAAAATTCTCGATGACTGTAATGTTTTTTGTGCCAACTAAGTGTGTTTATATTTCATGTATTGGCTAATTTTATGCAAAAAAAACTCACTACTGTCACTTTCAGTCCTGTTACCTAAATCATTGTTGTATTTTAGGAATATCTTCTTTTTGACTGCAATTGTTTTCGTGCCAACCAAGTGTGTTTGTATTTCATGCATTGACTAATTAATTATATGCTATAAAAGTCACCCTTGATACTTTCAGTCCTGTTACCTAAATTACTTTTGTATTTTTAAAAATATTTTCTTGGTGACTGTAATGTTTTTCGTGCCAACTAAGTGTGTTTATATATCATGTATTGACTAATTATATGCTAAAAAAAAAAAAACTCATTTATGTAACTTTCAGTCCTGTTACCTAAATTATTTTTGTATTTTTTTAAATATGTTCTTGGTGACTGTAATGTTTTTCGTGCCAACTAAGTGTGTTTATATATCATGTATTGGCTAATTATATGCTAAAAAAAAACTCACTCCTGTAACTTTCAGTCCTGTTACCTAAATTATTTTTGTATTTTTTAAAAATATTTTCTTGGTGACGAATGTTTTTTCGTGCCAACTAAGTGTGTTTGTATATCATGTATTGGCTAATTATATGCTAAAAAAAAACCTCACTCCTGTAACTTTCAGTCCTGTTACCTTAATTATTTTTGTATTTTAAAAAAAAAAAAAAAAAAATTCTCGATGACTGTAATGTTTTTTGTGCCAACTAAGTGTGTTTATATTTCATGTATTGGCTAATTTTATGCAAACAAAACTCACTACTGTCACCTTCAGTCCTGTTACCTAAATCATTGTTGTATTTTTGTAATATTTTCTTTTTGACTGCAATTGTCTTCGTGCCAACCAAGTGTGTTTGTATTTAATGCATTGACTAATTAATTATATGCTATAAAACTCACCCTTGATACTTTCATTCCTGTTACCTAAATTATTTTTGTATTTTTTAAAATATTTTCTTGGTGACTGTAATGTTTTTCGTGCCAACTAAGTGTGTTTATATATCATGTATTGACTAATTATATGCTAAAAAAAAAAAAAAACTCATTTATGTAACTTTCAGTCCTGTTTCCTGAATTATTTTTGTATTTTTTTAAACATGTTCTTGGTGACTGTAATGTTTTTCGTGCCAACTAAGTGTGTTTATACATCAGGTATTGGCTAATTATATGCTAAAAAAAAACTCAGTCCTGTAAATTTCAGTCCTGTTACCTAAATTATTTTTGTATTTTTTAAAAATATTTTCTTGGTGACTAATGTTTTTTCTTGCCAACTAAGTGTGTTTATATATCATGTGTTGGCTAATTATATGCTAAAAAAAACTAAATCCTGTAACTTTCAGTCCTGTTACCTAAATAATTTTTGTAGTTTTTCAATATTTTCTTGGTGACTGTAATGTTTTTCGTGCCAACTAAGTGTGTTTATATATCATGTATTGACTAATTATATGCTAAAAAAAAAAACCTCATTTATGTAACTTTCAGTCCTGTTACCTAAATTATTTTTGTATTTTTTTAAACATGTTCTTGGTGACTGTAATGTTTTTCGTGCCAACTAAGTGTGTTTATACATCAGGTATTGGCTAATTATATGCTAAAAAAAAACTCAGTCCTGTAAATTTCAGTCCTGTTACCTAAATTATTTTTGTATTTTTAAAAAATATTTTCTTGGTGACTAATGTTTTTTCGTGCCAACTAAGTGTGTTTATATATCATGTGTTGGCTAATTATATGCTAAAAAAAACCTCAAACCTGTAACTTTCAGTCCTGTTACCTAAATTATTTTTTGTAGTTTTTCAATATTTTCTTGGTGACTGTAATGTTTTTTGAGCCAACTCAGTGTATTCATATTTCTTGTATATTTTATGTTACTTTCAGTGCTGTTACTCAAAAGAATAATCTGCAGTTTAGGAGTCTGGTTCAAATAGTTCATTGGAAAGGCTGAAAGGTTTGACAGCGGGAATAATGTCACAATTACACGAAAGCGGTGTCACCGTGGAGATGCGGCGAGGCCTGGCGTGCAGCAAACGAGGAAAACGGAATAATTAGCGAGCGGCGAGGTCGACTAATGCGTTCATTTAAAGCGTGATCAAGATGGATGGCGTCCAGGGCACGAGCGCGGGAGGCTGCCGGACATGAATGCCAGTCCTTTCAGCGTCCCCCTTTGTGTGTCATTACATCGCCGAGGAGGGGGAACCATGGCAACAGCACGGCGCCGTCCGTCACAGCGGGCTCGGTGTGTCGGAACAAGAGGGCCTGTTGAAGGAGTTGCGCGGGGGCGATGGCGGTCAAAAGCCTGGCTGACCTCTCTTGTCTTCCTGTCTTGCAGTCATGGGCAGCTTCGAGGAGGGCGAGCGCGCCCAGTCCGTCTCGCAGGGAGAGGGCGCCGTCATCCCGGCGCCGCGCATCCGCAGCTTCCCCCAGCCGCAGGTCACATGGTACCGGGACGGCCGCAAGATCCCGCCCAGCAGTCGCATGTAAGCCCCTCCCCCCCACTCTTGTCTTCTGTAACTCTTGTTGTGCTGAACTCCTGTTTCACCCCGCCAACGTTCGCTCTCTTCTTGCTTCCTGCCGCGCTTTACTCGCCGCTCATCGCTCCCGCATTAGCGTTGGCCGGCTGACACCAAAGCAAAAAGCCGCTTTGGCTCTCAGTGAAATGGAATTGCTCCTTTTGTTCCTCGTCTTAGTTTTTGGAGGAGAACCTGAGCCAATTGCTTTCATCTCCGCTTCGCTTTTGCTTTTTCTTCCTTGTCTGTCTCCGTGTTGGCCTTTTCACTTTCACGCTCGCAGAGATTCTTCCTTTCTGTCAAACCCAGGAGCACTTTTCACAACGTGCACCAAAGTGAAGTATCCGTGTGAAAAACACGTGTATTATTGTGCTGGTCATTTGCATTATCACTATGAGCGCTAACGCTCCAGACTGTGGCTGTAGGCGACCTCCTGATGTCGCCAGGTGGTTGTACTCCTGTTCCTTGGCGTGTTTACAACCTTGGCTGTGTTGCTGCGTGTTGTTCAACACACGCTTGTTCATAAATGTACACATATATGTATATATATATATATATATATATATATATATATATATATATATATATATATATATATATATATATATATATATGTATATATATATATATATATATATATATATATATATATATATATATATATATATATATATATATATATATATATATATATATGTACATATATATATATATATGTGTGTATATATATATATATATATGTATATATATACATATATATATATACATACACACACACACACCAGATGAGGTGGTTCGGGCATCTGGTCAGGATGCCACCCGAACGCCTCCCTAGGGAGGTGTTTAGGGCACGTCCGACCGGTAGGAGGCCACGGGGAAGACCCAGGACACGTTGGGAAGACTATGTCTCCCGGCTGGCCTGGGAACGCCTCGGGATCCCCCGGGAAGAGCTAGACGAAGTGGCTGGGGAGAGGGAAGTCTGGGCTTCCCTGCTTAGGCTGCTGCCCCCGCGACCCGACCTCGGATAAGCGGAAGAAGATGGATGGATATATATATATATATATATATATACATATACATATATATACATATACATATATATACACACACACACACATATATGTGTGTATAGATGTGTATATATGTATATATATGTGTTTGTGTGTGTATGTATATATGTGTATATATGTATGTATATATACATGTGTATATATGTGTGTATATGTGTATATATGTATGTATATATAGATGTGTATACATGCATATATACGTGTATAAATGTGTATATATGTGTGTATATGTATACAAGTGTATATATGCATGTATATATACGTGTGTATATATGTGTGTATAAGTGTATATACGTATGTATTTATACGTGTGTGTGTATATTTGTATATATATATGTGTGTATATAAAAGTGTATATATATGTGTGTGTATATATGTGTATATATGTGCATATATGTATAAATGTGTTTGTGTGTATATGTATATACAGTATGTGTGTGTATGTATGTATATACATGTATATGTGTGTTTGTATGCATGTATATATATAAATATACATATATATATATATATATATATATATATATATATATATATATATATATATATATATATATATATATATATATGCGTGTGTATATATGTATTTATATATGTGTGTATATATATGTACATGTGTATATATATGTGTGTGTGTGTGTGTATATGTATATATGTGTGTATATATGCATATATACACCCATCCATCCATCCATCCATCCATTTTACAATATAATTACAACACTTTATGTACATATTTATATACAGATTTGAACAATAAGTTATTCACTGAAATATATTTATTAATTGTGGTTCTTACAAAAAATATATCTTCTAAAATATAAAAGCTAAAATGTCTCTTAAAGCTCTGCCCCTTTAATTAGTGCATACGAAATAATTAAACTTTAGCCTACTACTACAACCATATTATTTACCAGCAACATAAAGTGAAACAGAGGCAGAGGTGTCCTGCCACAGTCAGTAACAAATAAACAGAAAACAGTAGTGGTCAAATACAAATAAGGCAACAAGAGAAGTATCCTACACTTCTCTTTTGTAAAGTAAATCTGAACAGCCTATATGGGCATCTACATCAACTATATGATTTGCCTGAGAAGCTGGACAGGACAAAAACAAAAAAAAGTATTTTTTTTATTTATTTAAATTTTTTATTTTATTTGTTGCGGACGTAATTCTTTTGTGGCGGGCCGCCACAAATAAATGAATGTGTGGGAAACACTGATATGTGTGTGTGTGTATATGTATTCATGTGTATACAGTTGTGGTCAAAAGTTTACATGAAATAACAAAGTGTTCCAGTTGGAACGTTATGTATCTTATCTTTGCAGTCTATTCAATTGAATATAAGTTGAAAAGGATTTCCAGTCATTTTTTTTTTTTTTATCTACCATTTACACAACGTGACAACTTCACTGCTTTTGGCTTTTGTATAAAGTGGTGATACTTATTTTTCTAATGGAAGAGCATGTGTGTGTGTGTGTGTGTGTGTGTGTGTGTGTGTGTGTGTGTGTGTGTGTGTGTGTGTGTGTGTGTGTGTTTAAAGTCCCTCATCGCCCCCGACTCCCTCCTCCCCCACCCCCACCCAACAGCCCACAATCTCATCACATCTGCATTTCTTGGCAGTGGGAGGTGACCTTGCCCTCGGTCGGAGTGAATCTTTCTTATCAGCTCCTCGTCGTCACTAATCATTGGCCAACCTGGAATGACAATGAGGCCGAGCTCCGGCGAGGAGCCTTTTGGAGCCGGCGTCCATCTTATCTCGCCTCTCCGGAAAGCGGGCGGGCGGGCTACGTTTTGGCGAGCGTGGTCAAGTATAGCAATTCGCCCGTCACGCTTGTGCAAAATTTGAAGAATTGGAATTCCCGTTGACTTGTGATTATTGTCCCCCTGACCTCCCAAACGTCACCATTTTAACATGTAGCGTGTCTTTAAAAGACAAACTTATCAATGATCAATATTTCATACAAACAATACAATAGAATGTAGTGCAAACAACCAGAGTATAGTTTTATCAAGTAATGGAAACAGTACCTCTTTCCAACTGCTTCTCCGTCAAACACAACATCAGCAGCTACTTGATATTTTTATAGATACATGCGCAACATTTAGATACGATTTATCCTTGGCTGGCGTTATGGACTCCATGTCAAGTTATGTCTATGTCGAGCAATAAGCTAAAGCGGCGAGTTTTACGGGGTTCACTGTGACATCCGCTATGCCATCTAGTGGCGGGGAGGCTGGTAACACAAATTGTTGCTTGGAACAGTTACACAAGGGACAGCTGGTATCCCCAGGTGCCAACGCAACCGGATAATTTGTCGTTTAACAAAAACACGAAAAGTAAATAAATAAAATAAAATTCCCTCCAGTTAAAAAAAAAAAATTAATTGAGTATTTTTTAAATTATTCTTTTGTAGCATTTTTTATAATTTAATTTTTTTATTACATCAAATGAAATATTTTATTTATATTTTTTTATGGGGAAAAATAGCAATAAATAGGACATAATGTGTACATAAAGTAAAACAAGTGACTATATACATGTGTGTGTATGTATATATCAGTGACGTGCGGTGAGGTTCATGGCTGGTGAGGCACTGACTTCATCACAGTCAGATTTACAAACATAAAGAGTATCTTATTCACCATTTGATTGGCAGCAGTTAACGGGTTATGTTTGAAAGCTCCTACCAGCATTCTTCCCTGCTTGGCACTCAGCATCAAGGGTTGGAATTGGGGGTTAAATCACCAAAAATTATTCCCGGGCGCGGCGCCGCTGCTGCCCACTGCTCCCCTCACCTCCCAGGGGGGTGATCAAGGGGATGGGTCAAATGCAGAGGACAAATGTCATTACACCTAGTGTGTGTGTGACAATCATTGGTACTTTAACTTAACTTTAACTTTACACATACAAACTGTAGCACACAAAAAAGCACATTTAATAAAAAAAACGTTATTATGGTCTTACCTTTACTTATAAATGAAGTCCATGCGCCGCTGTTGTGCTGGATTAATGCACCCCCCGCCGTAGAATGCACCCCCTGACGGGAGTGTTATATCAACTAAAGCCCACACTTAAAACTTTCCATGTGCAAGATTGAAACTACTTAAAAAAGTTATTTCATAAGAAGCCAAAAAGTGCAAAAACAATAATGTTGGTGTTGGAGGAGTTGTGAATGAATGAAATATGAAATCCGTGCTGCAGTCTGCAGGTGTACCTAATGTTGTGGCCCTGCAGTCATTCACAACTTTACAGTCATTTACAGCCCTTTGAGACACTTGTGATTTAGGGCTATATAAATAAACATTGATTGATTGATTTATTGATATATATATATATATATATATATATATATATATATACATATATATATATATATATATATATATATATATATATATATATATATATATATATATATATATATATATATATATATATATATATATATATATATATATATATATGTATATATATATATATATATATATACTACCGTTCAAAAGTTTGTGGTCACATTGAAATGTCCTTATTTTTGAAGGAAAAGCACTGTATTTTTCAATGAAGACAACTTTAAACTAGTCTTAACTTTAAAGAAATACACTCTATACATTGCTAATGTGGTAAATGACTATTCTAGCAGCAAATGTCTGGTTTTTGGTGCAATATCTACATAGGTGTATAGAGGCCCATTTCCAGCAACTATCACTCCAGTGTTCTAATGGTACAATGTGTTTGCTCATTGGCTCAGAAGGCTAATTGATGATTAGAAAACCCTTGTGCAATCATGTTCACACATCTGAAAACAGTTTAGCTCGTTAGATAAGCTACAAAACTGACCTTCCTTTGAGCAGATTGAGTTTCTGGAGCATCACATTTGTGGGGTCAATTGAACGCTCAAAATGGCCAGAAAAAGATAATTTTCATCTGAAACTCGACAGTCTATTCTTGTTCTTAGAAATGAAGGCTATTC
Source organism: Entelurus aequoreus (assembly GCF_033978785.1). NCBI lineage: Eukaryota > Metazoa > Chordata > Actinopteri > Syngnathiformes > Syngnathidae > Entelurus > Entelurus aequoreus. Next base: position 76,774,794 of record NC_084738.1, on the reverse strand, counting down.
CACAAAATTGTTTGGGTGACCCCAAACTTTTGAACGGTAGTGTATATCAGAATCAGAATAGTTTTATTGGCATTGTTTGAGAACGGGTTCACAAACTAGGAATTTTTCTTGGTGCAAACGTGCGACATAAAACACATATAACACATATTTGGTAATAAAAAGAGCTGTAACTGAGCTATCAGATAGACTTAGAAGGAATTTAAGGAATTCAAGGAGCTGCTGTTAGGAGTTATTGTTCATTTGCCTGATGGCCGAGGGGAAAAAACTGTTCAGGTGGCGGGAGGTGTGGGTCTGGATGGAGCGTAGTCTCCTGCTTGAGGGGAGAGGGGATATGTATGTATGTATATATATATATTTGTACATATTATATTAATATAATGGATACCGTATTTCCTTGAATTTCTGCCGGGAATATAGTATTCGCCTGCCTAGAATTACAGCCGGGTCAAACTCGTTTCGCAAAATAATTAGCGCATGCTTGGCACTTCCGCCGGGTCAAATATGAGTCATTAAATGACTCCCGCCTCCTGGTGGTAGAGGGCGCTAGTGATCCTTCTTGCGACTACCAGTACTGCAGAAGACCGGTGCTGCAGAAGAAGACAACAAGCAGCAAGCGTGAGCAGCAATCGTTTGCTTGCACTTTTAACATGGAGGATTACATATCTAAAATAAAACAGTTTTCTAAACTGGACTTTCAATCGAAGCAGGAGGTCATAATTAAAGGAATATCTCTATCGAGACGGAGAGACTTTTAAAACTGAAGAAAGATAAGAAAGACTTCTATAAACAAGTTATCGATGCTTTTGATCAGTAGCAGCTGCACATGGACTCATTTATAAGTAAAGGTAAGACCATAATAAGGTTTTTTTTTAATTAAATGTGCTTTTCATGATAAGGTAAGCGCCGGAGTGAGAAGAGGTTTTAAAATAATTAGCGCATGCTTGCCCATTCTGCATGCTTTTGGTAAGCGCAGGAGTGAGAAGAGGTTTTAAATTAATTAGCGCCCCGGCGGCTATTCAAGGAAATACGGTATGTAATTAATACAATAGAGTATGTGAAAGTTAGACCTTGTTCGACCTCCTTTTAGTTGTGTAATCAATCAGAAATATCAAGCAGTTAAAATGTGACAAAACGTGGATAAATGTTAAGGGAGCGATTTGCATTTTTCCCATCATGCATTGTAATGGATTTTTCACAAGCCTGGCGCCCACGCGGCTCGTGACGGCGTGCGAAAGATGGCCCTCGGACGGCGGCGGTGGGACTCTGCAACACGTTGCGGCCTCCATTCCCGCTCTCACCTCTCGCCACCCCGCGTCTGGCTTTTAGCCCCCAGCTCAGAGATGCTAATTTGCTGCCGCATTTAAAAACATTTCACGGGATTCCACATCCGCCCCCGGCGATGTCTCACGTGTCAAAGTCTCACTACATTCGGACGGAAGCGTCGACCTCGAAATGTTGGCGAGGACGTCGCAGTCGCACCGGCGTCCATGGTAACGGTCAGTCATCGCTCCGCCGACAGGAAGTGGAAGGAAACACGCAGCTACAGTGTGTGTCTGCTGGAATCTTCCGCACCAAACTCATCTAAGCATGCTTTTTGTGGCCAGTATTCCCATAATATTGACATCTTTGTGTCTTAAGTTCATCAATAATGTTTCTCATCAAGAATTTGCAACAATGGCCTTTTTAGGAGGGCACAAATATACCTGAACCCCCAAAACTATTTGGTGTTGTTTTTTTTGTATTTTATACAAAATAACGCTGAAAAATTCAATATAAAGTAGCCACAATGTCATTTTTCACTTAAATATGAACTTAAATATTAGATCTCGACCGATATGGTTTTTTATTAGTAGTCCGGGAGGCCGAAAACCAATATTTGGAGCTAATATTAGTGATGGAACGGTACTGAAATATTGATACCAGATCTTTATGCTCTGATATCAATTCTCAAATCGATACTTTAGTTCAGAGTGGTCCAAAGTGCGACCCGGGGGCCATTTGCAGCCCGCAGATTGAGCTTTATGGATAACATGTTGACGGGGGGGGGGAAAAACAACAGTAAAAATGTAAGAAAAAAAAGAGGTGATGAAATAAAAAGCTGATAATTTAACTCAAAATTTATACAAAATTAATACGAAAAGTATGTGGGGGACATTTTGATATTTTGAGATAATTATAAAAAATTCTACAGGCATTCAATATCAAAACTAAATGTCAACTTTGTGTTATAAGAGACAAATTGTATTATTATGAGTTATTAATGATCAAAAGGTCAGCGTTTTCCCTCATTACATTATGTCTTCTCGCTCTTTTTTGTTATATGCTTCCTGTTTTCTTTCTGACAATAAGTTGCGGGCAAACAAAGCCGGAGCTTTGGCGCACAAATGGCCCTCTGGCCGCACTTTGGACACCCTTGTAATAACTTATGACATACTTGCCAACCCTCCCGTTTTTAGCGGGAGACTCCCAGTATTCAGCGCCTCTCCCGACAACCTCCCGGCAGAAATGTTCTCCCGACAAACTCCCGGTATTCAGCCGGAGCTGGAGGCCACGCCCCCTCCAGCTCAATGTATAGAACAACGACGATAAAGATCGCAACTTTTGGTATCTGATAAAAAAAAGGCTTGCCCCTACAGGAAGTAGCGTGACGTAGTCAATTGAACATATCCGCAAAGCATTCACTTGTGTGTGTGAAAAGCCGTAGATATTATGTGACTGGACCGGCACGCACGGGAAGTGCCTTTAAGGATAATTGGCACTCTGTACGTCTGTGTACACAGCGGCGTTTTAAAAAGTCATACATTTTACTTTTTGAAGCCGATACCGATGATTTTGAAACCGATACCGATAATTTCCGATATTAAATTTTAAAGCATTTATCGGACGATAATATCGGCAGTCCGATATTATCGGACACCCCTCATTTTTGTATTGTTCTTTTTGCACCATGACTAGGGAAGGTTGTTTGCATTGGATCATATACAGTAAGTAAATGCTGCACTTCAATGACTTTAAAGAACAAGTCATGGCAGAGATGATGACACAATGGCAGCCTTTAGACCACTAGTTGTTTATGTTTGATATGGATAGACTACTCCCGGTCAAAGACTTTATTGAACGTGCGCCACATTTGGCTCGCAGGCAGTAGTTTGGCCACGGTCCGGCCCTGCTTTTGGCCTCTTAAAGACCGACAATGTACTTTTGAGAGAACACCTTTTAAAAAAAAGGTATTACCTCCAGTTGAGAGAGTGTAGTCCAGCCTGACTGCATCTATGCGCAAATGTCAGTTCAACACCCTATCATTATCATTTCAACATCCACAGTTACTTTGTGTTCTCTCGGTTCCTGGCAGAAAGCTCGCGGGTGTGGAGAACACATTTCCTCTTACATTACCAGCACCCGCCTCAGCGTGCTTCTTCTCTACCTCCCTCGGCTCATCCGTCCCTCCTCAGGTGTCATAACGTTAATTTGCAGACTCCCCGGGGGCGGGGGGGGGGGGGGTGCCGCACCAGGCGCTCCTCCTAATCACACCTCTGCAATAGACGGATTTAAAAAAAAAAAGGTTATATATATTGTATATATATACTGTAAATCCAACGCGGGAAGAAATGTGGTAATCATGTCCCACCTGATCTGAAGAGCTGACAAATGTCACAGCTTACCTTCAGGCTGCTCGTGTTGCTGTTTACACTCGGGCCAGATTGTGCCTTTTTCAGACACAAACCTCCACTTTACTTTTATTGATTGCTTTGTTTAGCTTGCTTGTTTATATACAATAGGATTTTTTGTCAGATTACAGAATACACGTATCTCTTATGTGTGACTGCCATCGTATTGCAGTCTACACGTATCTCTTACGTGTGACTGCCATCATATTGCAGTCTACACATATCTCTTATGTGTGACTGCCATCATATTGCAGTCTACACATATCTCTTATGTGTGACTGCCATCATATTGCAGTCTACACATATCTCTTATGTGTGACTGCCATCGTATTGCAGTCTACACATATCGCTTATGTGTGACTGCCATCATATTGCAGTCTACACGTATCTCTTACGTGTGACTGCCATCGTATTGCAGTCTACACGTATCTCTTACGTGTGACTGCCATCATATTGCAGTCTACACATATCTCTTATGTGTGACTGCCATCATATTGCAGTCTACACATATCTCTTATGTGTGACTGCCATCGTATTGCAGTCTACACATATCTCTTATGTGTGACTGCCATCATATTGCAGTCTACACATATCTCTTATGTGTGACTGCCATCGTATTGCAGTCTACACGTATCTCTTATGTGTGACTGCCATCGTATTGCAGTCTACACATATCTCTTATGTGTGACTGCCATCGTATTGCAGTCTACACGTATCTCTTATGTGTGACTGCCATCGTATTGCAGTCTACACATATCTCTTATGTGTGACTGCCATCATATTGCAGTCTACACATATCTCTTATGTGTGACTGCCATCGTATTGCAGTCTACACATATCTCTTACGTGTGACTGCCATCATATTGCAGTCTACACATATCTCTTATGTGTGACTGCCATCGTATTGCAGTCTACACGTATCTCTTACGTGTGACTGCCATCATATTGCAGTCTACACGTATCTCTTATGTGTGACTGCCGTCATATTGCAGTCTACACGTATCTCTTATGTGTGACTGCCATCATATCGCAGTCTACACGTATTTCTTATGTGTGACTGCCGTCATATTGCAGTCTACATGTATCTCTTATGTGTGACTGCCATCATATCGCAGTCTACACGTATCTCTTATGTGTGACTGCCGTCATATTGCAGTCTACACGTATCTCTTATGTGTGACTGCCGTCATATTGCAGTCTACACGTATCTCTTATGTGTGACTGCCATCATATCGCAGTCTACACGTATCTCTTATGTGTGACTGCCGTCATATTGCAGTCTACACGTATCTCTTATGTGTGACTGCCATCGTATTGCAGTCTACACGTATCTCTTATGTGTGACTGCCGTCATATTGCAGTCTACACGTATCTCTTATGTGTGACTGCCATCATATTGCAGTCTACACGTATCTCTTATGTGTGACTGCCGTCATATTGCAGTCTACACGTATCTCTTATGTGTGACTGCCATCATATTGCAGTCTACACGTATCTCTTATGTGTGACTGCCATCATATTGCAGTCTACACGTATCTCTTATGTGTGACTGCCATCATATTGCAGTCTATACATATCTCTTATGTGTGACTGCCATCATATTTCAGTCTACACGTATCTCTTATGTGTGACTGCCATCATATTGCAGTCTACACGTATCTCTTATGTGTGACTGCCATCATATTGCAGTCTACACGTATCTCTTTTGTGTGACTGCCATCATATTGCAGTCTACACGTATCTCTTATGTGTGACTGCCATCTACTGGTCACACTTATCATTACACCATGTACCAAATAAAATAGCTTTGAAGTCGGTAAGCACAACCAGAATTATTCCGTACATTAGGCGCACCGGGCTATAAGGCGCACTGTTGAGTTTTGAGAAAATGAAAGACTTTTAATTGCGCCTTTTAGTCTGAAAAATACGGTAACTAAAACGAAAATTTTTGTCAACAACATTGGATTAGTCTGAATTAAAAAAAATTAAAAATAGTAACTGGACACCACTTTTTTTTGCATGGATCAGACCATATTTTCGGTATATTACATGGAATTTGTACGACGCAAATTCCATGTAATATACCCAAAATATGGTCTGATGACAAGAACATTTGAAAAAAGTATCCAAATCATCCGCAACAATTTACGTGTTGGACCATTTTGCGTCGGGATGAATGTCGTTTTTTTTTTCCCCCCGCACTTGACGGTAAAGATGGTGCTGGTTGCGATGGTGAAGTGATCATTACCCGGACACTAAACATGAGTAGGTGGGAATGAATCACTTTGATTGTTGTCCCCCTGCAGCAAGTGCTCTCCTGTGATTGGTGGAGAGGAGCTGCAGGCAAACAGCCTTTGATGTGTGCCTTGCAAGGTTGGCACCGTGACCTTTTCCACTTCTTGATTGTGCGCCAATGGGATTCAAACGCGGCACTTGTGCTGTTGTTGTTGTTGTTGTCGTGTATCTTAACAAGAGGATGTTTGTCATTTGGTATCTGTGTGTGGTCTTTTTCTGCCTGATTCTAGCCCTCCGTGTTTTTATTCTGGTTCCCTCTCGGAAGAAAGATGGCAGGTTGTTTGAATAAAAAAAACAAATAAAAAATCACTTCCATTGCCGATATAGGAGCCTTGACTATTGGGCGATACTGATATCGATCCTATATCAGCAGGAATCTCACATACTTGTATTATTTTTACCGGACTTTAGCAGAACTCACCAGGAAAATCCATAAATGAGATGCACTGTTTTACAAGCCGCGGGGTTCAAAGTGTAGGGGAAAACAGTGTTTCCCATAAACTGCCAAGATACCTGTGGCGGTGGGGGCGTGGCTATGGGCGTGGTCACCATGACATCATCGAGTAATTTGCATAATTTAGTACAATGATATGATTTTCTCTAAAAAGGCTCAAAAAATGTATACTTACTAATTAATAATAACAGTTTTGTTTTAAACGTCCATCCATCCATCCATTTGACAATATAATTATGTACATATTTATATACAGATTTGAACAATAAGTTATCCACTGAAATATATTTATTAATTGTGGTTCTTACAAAAAATATACATCTTATAAAATATAAAAGCTAAAATGTCTCTTAAAGCTCTGCCCCTTTAATTAGTGCATACTAAATAATTTAACTTTAGCCTACTACTACAACCATATTATTTACCAGCAACATAAAGTGAAACAGAGGCAGAGGTGTCCTGCCACAGTCAGTAACAAATAAACAGAAAACAGTAGTGGTCAAATACAAGTAAGGCAACAAGAGAAGTATCCTACACTTCTCTTTTGTAAAGTAAATCTGAACAGCCGATATGGGCATCTACATCAACTATATGATTTGCTTAAGAAGCTGGACAGGACAAAAAAAAAACATATATATTTGTGGCGGACGTAATTCTGGCCACCACAAATAAATGAATGTGTGGGAAACACTGGAAAAAGTAGCGGCTTATAGTCCGGAATTTAGGGTAAATTTAATGTGTGGAACTTACTACAAAACGGAAACGCTCGCCATTTCCACTCGAAATATACGACTACGAGGGGCTGTACGGTGAAACAAATTGTGAGTTCAAATATTTTATTTCTTTATTTTTTCACGTTTAATATGTTTTTTTTGCAATTTTAATGTTGACAGTACCACATAAGATATATTTTAAATGCTGGGGCGGGTTTATTCATTTTTAAATGCGCCAGAAAAATAACCCGTTTTGTACACTGTTGATGTGTTTCAATGCTCAGTAAATGTGTTCCTGTACATAGGGCTGGGCGATATATGGAATATACTGGATATATCGCGGGGTTGTCTCTGTGCGATATAGAAAATGACTATATGGTGATATTGGAGTATACGTTCTCACGCAGTCGCTTTTAGCCGCGGGCATTACATCATCAGGGGTGTCCAAACTTTTTCCACCGAGGGCCACACACTGAAAAATCAAAGCAAGCGGGGGCCAAAAACCAAATACAATATATGTATAAAAAAGATACATTTAGGCCTCCACTCAGGCTTGATCCCGGGGACCCCAAAAGGTTTTGGTCAAAAAAAATATTACAAATGTGTCATTATCTAGTATTATTATTATTATTCAATGTTTAAATCTCTAGATCAACATGAGGTCTATCTGTCAATAAAACGCTTTTAAAGATTTAAGTTGTATGCCATTTTTGTCAAAGAAAACCGTGTTTTTTTAATGGAAAAAAACACAAACTATGCAATATCTTCCCCCAATAAAATTGTAAAGTGGAATATTTGAGATTATATAACAATTGGAGTCTTAAAAAGGTCAATAACTCATAACAACATTGATTTTAATTAGGGATGTCCGATAATGGCTTTTTGCCGATATCCGATATTCCGATATTGTCCAACTCTTTAATTACCGATACCGATATCAACCGATACCGATATCAACCGATATATGCAGTCGTGGAATTAACACATTATTATGCCTAATTTGGACAACCAAGTATGGTGAAGATAAGGTACTTTTTTTTAAAAATTAGTAAAATAAGATAAATCAATTAAAAACATTTTCTTGAATAAAAAAGAAAGTTCAACAATATAAAAACAGTTACATAGAAACTAGTAATGAATGAAAATTTGTAAAATTAACTGTTAAAGGTTAGTACTATTAGTGGAGCAGCAGCACGCACAATCATGTGTGCTTACGGACTGTATCCCTTGCAGACTGTATTGATATATATTGATATATAATGTAGGAAGCAGAATATTGATAACAGAAAGAAATGGGGGGAGGGAGGTTTTTTGGGTTGGTGCACTAATTGTAAGTGTATCTTGTGTTTTTTATGTTGATTTAATTTAAAAAAAACCAAAAACAAAAAAACCAAAAAAAAAAAAAAACGATACTGATAATAAAAAAAAACGATACCGATAATTTCCGATATTACATTTTAACGCATATATCGGCCGATATTATCAGACATCTCTAATTTTAATTCATTATTTTTCTGAGCAATGACAGTTAGAAAAAAAAAAGTCCCACTAAAATGATTGGGGATCCAAAAGGGTCCTGCTCAGTAAAGTTTAAAAAAATAAATCCAACATTTTTTTGAACTTTTACCACAATAGTCTCAAAATCAACTTCAGATCTATCCGTCAATTATAAGTTTTATTGTTGTTTATGTTTTTTGTTTGTTCGTTTTAGGCCCTTCTTTAAAAAACTTTGTTTTTTAAATGGTAACCAAAGAATATGCAACATTTTCCCCCCAAAATATCTCAGAGTGGAATATTTAATGTGAAGTAATTGAAACCTTGAATAGGTCAATAATTCATAATGACATTGATTTTGATTCATTATTATTTTTTAAAGAAATAAACAGCCTGCATGGCAGCTTAGTGTTATTAGAATAAATAATGCAACATTTTCTTGTTACATTTCACCTGTTTGCTCTTTTATACCACTTTTTATGTTTTTTATTTTTTTTTCATCGTATTTTTAGAATGTGCCGTGGGGCCGTTAAAATATCACCTGCGGGCCGCAAATGGCCCCCGGGCCGCATTTTGGACACCCCTGCACTACATGCCCTTCTCACTCTTTCTTGTTTCTGCCTCTCACAGAGACATAAAACAAGCGCACCTTCTTACATACGTCACATACGTATACGCCCTCGCGGAGCAGAGAGGTAGCGGCATGGGTAACGTTAGCTGCGGTGCGAGTGGTAATACGAGAGAAAGAAGGTGCCAATCTGGTAACAAATGAAGGAAGAATGAATTCCCAGGAAAAATAGCAGGGGGTCCATCGTCTGGCGGTGGTTTGGCTTCAAGCGGGAAGATGTTGAACAGACAACCGTAATGTGTCAAGTGTGCAGCAAAAGCGTTGCTACAAAAAGTAGCAACACTGCTATTTGATTTCCTATTATGCAGCTCATTTTTATTTGACACTTATTGAAATATCTTGTGTGACATCATGCACATCAAGTAGTGGACATAGAGAGAGAGAGAGAGAGAGAGAGAGAGAGAGAGAGAGAGAGAGAGAGAGAGAGAGAGAGAGAGAGAGAGATCAGAAGGCATAAGAAAAAGAAAAAGTATCTGCATTTGATTGTTTACATTTGATTATTAGCAATCCGGGGAGGGTGTTAGTTTAGGGTTGTAGCTGCCTGGAGGTGAACTTTTATTGCGGTTTTGAAGGAGGATAGAGATGCCCTTTCTTTTATACCTGTTGGGAGCGCATTCCACATTGATGTGGCATAGAAAGAGAATGAGTTAAGACCTTTGTTAGTTCGGAATCTGGGTTTAACGTGGTTAGTGGAGCTCCCCCTGGTGTTGTGGTTATGGCGGTCATTTACGTTAAGGAAGTAGTTTGACATGTACTTCGGTATCAGGGAGGTGTAGCGGACTTTATAGACTAGGCTCAGTGCAAGTTGTTTAACTCTGTCCTCCACCTTGAGCCAGCCCACTTTAGAGAAGTGGGTAGGAGTGAGGTGGGATCTGGGGTGGAGGTCTAGAAGTAACCTGACTAGCTTGTTCTGAGATGTTTGGAGTTTAGATTTGAGGGTTTTGGAGGTGCTAGGGTACCAGGAGGTGCATGCGTAATCGAAAAAGGGTTGAACGAGAGTTCCCGCCAGAATCCTCAAGGTGCTTTTGTTGACCAGAGAGGAAATTCTGTAGAGAAATCTCGTTCGTTGGTTAACCTTTTTGATTACCTTGGTTGCCATTTTGTCACAGGAAAGGTTAGCCTCTAGAATGGAACCTAGGTAGGTGACCTCATCTTTCCTGGTGATAACAATGTCACCTACTTTTATGTTGAAGTCATTGACTCTCTTAAGTTTGATGTGGGACCCAAACAGGATGGATTCTGTTTTACCCAAGTGGATGGATAGCTTGTTGTCAGCGAGCCAGGTGCAAGTTCTACACAGCTCAGCACTGAGGATTTTCTCCACCTGTGACTTGTCCTTGTCGGATACCAGCAAGGCAGAGTCATCCACAAACAAAAACAATTCACAGTCCAATGTGTTTGCTCATTGGCTCAGAAGGCTAATTGATGATTAGAAAACCCTTGTGCAATCATGTTCACACATCTGAAAACAGTTTAGCTCGTTAGAGAAGCCACAAAACTGACCTTCCTTTGAGCAGATTGAGTTTCTGGAGCATCACATTTGTGGGGTCAATTAAACGCTCCAAATGGCCAGAAAAAGAGAACTTTCATCTGAAACTCGACAGTCTATTCTTGTTCTTAGAAATGAAGGCTATTCCACTAAATTGTTTGGGTGACCCCAAACTTTTGAACGGTAGTGTATATCGTATGTTTGACTGCCATCTACTGATCATATTACAGTCAAGTATTTTCCAGGCTTTACGCTACCATGCCCCCTCCGTTTTTAAAAAGCCGTTTCCAAGAAAAGTTAGTGACCCAGAAAGAAAGTGGTGAGTCACGTGCCAGGAATGAATAAACCTCCAAATCGCAGCCCTCAGCGTCTTGGAAGGCTGTAAACTCAGATCTTGTACAATTTGTCCGCCGTGCACCTGACTCCCGGAAGCCCTTCTGTTCTTTTCTTTTCCTCAATTTCCTGGCAGCCATTTTCCTCCCTCTCAGTGTAACCACTCTCCCGGTGACACGTAAGGTCTTTCCGGCGTGCTCTCCTTCTCCGAGAAATCTCTCGCCGTGCTTGATTTAAAGCCGCCGTGCTTTACAAGCGAGGCCTCCCTCTCCGCCCTGGAGAAAAAAGGGAGTCCATTCCGGGGGCGTCTTTGTTTTGATGTACAGCGCCGAGGAGACGTCGTGGCTCTTCGTCTTTGGCAGCCTCCTTGCCGCTCACTCGGGCTGATTTGTTGTGTAATTTGGGGAGGCTTAATGTAGTGTATAATAAGAAGCTCCCCGCCGCAAACACATTTTGTCGGGCTTCTCGCAGGAAAAGTGAGAGCGCGGCAACTGACCTCTCACTTCTCTTCACCATTGACGACAACTCACTTTCCTGTTTTGTCAGCGCCGACAACCCGGCTTGGATTGTGTCATCCAAGGCCACCTTGTGGGGGACCGGGCCCTCATTGTCCAGGGTACATTCTAGCAGTGGTCCCCAACCTTTTTGTAACGCTTGAAAATGTAGGCTGACCATATTGTGAACTGCCAAAAAGAGGACACGTATATGCGTGCCAAGGCGGGCAGCACGCCTCCGTGAGCCCGGTAGACAGTTTGAATACAGTCTTTTTTTTATTTAAACACAACAGCCAGGAATTGCTTTTCAGCAGTTTGTTTTAGGCGTGTCTCTCTCCAGCTCCGCGTCTCGTCCCGGCTGCTGCTAATAAAGGCGGCAGGTGATTAGATAACATAAGGCCCACCTGGGACATCTACTCACCTGTCGCTGTCTTCGAGGCCGGTCCTTGCACACCCCGTTCTGTGGCAGGCCCGCTGGCCACGCCCCCCTACCCCCCACCTCCACCTATTATTTTGTCAACATTATGAAGGACAATCAGTAGAAAATGAATTATTCATCTACTTGTTCATTTACTGTTAATATCTGCTTACTTTCTGTTTTAACATGTTCCATCTACACTTCTGTTCAAATGTAATAATCACTTATTCTTCTCTTCTTTGATACTTGACATTAGTTTTGGATGATACCACACATTTAGGTATCGACTAGAGATGTCCGA
>NC_084738.1:76675007-76752507 GCF_033978785.1 Entelurus aequoreus | reverse complement strand
TCCATCCATCCTCTTCCGCTTATCCGAGGTCGGGTCGCGGGGGCAGCAGCCTAAGCAGTCAAACGTTGATCTAGTGAGTCTAATGGCTGCCTCGTCAAAAACATGCATTTTATTTCTGTAATATTATTATAGTCTTAAATTGTAGTGTTGAACTCCTTTGATGCTATTATGGTATGATATATTATTGTGTGAATGCTCCAAAACATTCACACATGTTTTTCTACAGCAAAATTCATCTATTTAATATTCTTCTTCTTCTTCTCCAGATTTTGGCGCGCTCTACCTTCTACATTTTTCACCCGATTCAAAGCGTTCCAACCTTGACAAATTCCAAAAATTCCCAGAATTCCCAGGTTTCCGGGACATTTTTCCCATTCAAAATGAATTGGCCACTTTTCAAACATTTTTCAACCTATTCAAACCATTCCACCTTCAACATATTCCACTCATCCTGGAAATTGAAACTATCATTTTTCCAAGTTCCAAAAATTCCAGGAATTCCCTTTTTTTAAACCCTTTTTTCTGGCGACTACTCCTTACACATTTTTCAACCCACTTGAACTGTTGCACCGTCAAAACATTCCTCTTGATTAGGAAAAAAAGCCCACGACCCCAAAAGGGACAAGCTGTAGAAAATGGATGTTTTTTGAACTTGGAAAAAAAATCCTGTTTTTCCCGAAATTCCTTAATATAATTTCTCAATTACAAATGTTACTACTTCAACATTTTTTCGACCCATTTGAACAATTCCAACATTCAAGTCTTTTAACATTTTCCCAAAAACATTTTTCAACCTATTCAAACCATTCCACCTTCAACATATTCCACTCATCCTGGAAATTCAAACTATCTTTTTTACAAATTTTAAAAAATTCCAGGAATTCCCAGAATTCCCTTTTTTTCAAACCCTTTTTTGACTACTTCCACATTTTTCAACCCACTTCAATCGTTCCACCGACAAAACATTCCTCTTAATCACAACAAAAAAACAAAGTTGTTTTTCGAACTGGAAAAATTCCCGGGTTTTCCCGAAATTCCTTAATATAATTTCTCAATTAAAAAGTTACTACTTCAGCATTTTTTGACCCTTTTGAAAAAATTCCAATACCGCTCATTCAGAACATTCAAGTCTTTTAACATTTTCCAAAAAAAATTCCTGCTTTTCCCAAAATTCCCACATTTCCATGAAATTCCCATTGAAATGAATGGGACAATCGATTCAAACCATTCCACTTTCAACATATTCCACTCATCCTGGAAATTCAAACTATCATTTTTCCAAGTTCCCAAAAATTCCAGGAAGTCCCAGAATTCCTTTTTTTTCAAACCCTTTTTTGACCCTTTTTTCTGTTGACTACTCCTTCCATATTTTTCAATCCACTTGAACCATTCCACCGTCAAAACATTCCTCTTAATCAGGACAACTGGAAAAAAATCCCAGTTTTCCCAAAATTCCTGGAATACCTTAATATAATTTGTCAATTAAAAATGTTACTACGTCAACATTTCTCGACCCATTTGAAAAGTTCCAACACCAACCATTTCAACTAATTCAGAACATTCAAGTCTTTTAACATTTTCCCAAAAATTCCCGCTTTTCCCGAAATTTCCAAATTTCCATGAAATTCCCATTGAAACAAATGGGACATTTTTCAAAGTTCCACAATTCCCAAATTTGTTATCTGATTCAAACCGTTCCAACTCCAAAATATTCAGCCTGTTCAAAATTGTGTGCTCTTCTTCAACAATTTTTAAAAAATTCCCGGATTTTCAAGAATTCCCAGTTTCCCCGTTCAAAATTAATTGTCCATTTTTTAAACTTCCACCATTTCCACACTTTTCAACCTATTCAAACCATTCCACCTTCAACATATTCCATTCATCCTGGAAATTAAAACTATCTTTTTTCCAAGTTCCAAAAAATTCCAGGAATTCAAGGAATTCCCTTTTTTTCAAACCCTTTTTTGACCGTTTTTTCTGGCGACTACTTCTTCCACATTTTTCAACCGTTCCACCATCAAAACATTCCTCTTAATCAGGACAAAAAACAAAGTTGTTTTTTGAACTGGAAAAATTCCTATTTTTCCCGAAATTCCTTAATATAATTTCTCAATTAAAAATGTTACTACGTCAACATTTCTCGACCCATTTGAAAAATTCCAACACCAACCATTTCAACTCATTCAGAACATTCAAGTCTTTTAACATTTTCCCAAAAATTCCCACTTTTCCCGAAATTTCCATGAAATTCCCATTGAAACAAATGGGACATTTTTCAAAGTTCCACAATTCCCAAATTTGTTATCTGATTCAACCCGTTCCAACTCCAAAATATTCAGCCTGTTCAAAATTGTGTGCTCTCCTTCAACAATTTTCAAAAAATTCCCGGATTTTCAAGAATTCCCAGTTTCCCCGTTCAAAATTAATTGTCCATTTTTTAAACTTCCACCATTTCCACATTTTTCAACCTATTCAAACCATTCCACCTGCAACATATTCCACTCATCCTGGAAATTCAAATTATCTTTTTTCCAAGTTCAAAAAAATTCCAGGAATTAAAGGAATTCCCTTTTTTTTCAAACCCTTTTTTGACCGTTCTTTCTGGCGACTACTTCTTCCACATTTTTCAACCGTTCCACCGTCAAAACATTCCTCTTAATCAGGACAAAAAACAAAGTTGTTTTTTGAACTGGAAAAATTCCTATTTTTCCCGAAATTCCTTAATATAATTTCTCAATTAAAAATGTTACTACGTCAACATTTCTCGACCCATTTGAAAAATTCCAACACCAACCATTTCAACTCATTCAGAACATTCAAGTCTTTTAACATTTTCCCAAAAATTATCACTTTTCCCGAAATTTCCATGAAATTCCCATTGAAACGAATGGGACGTTTTTCAAAGTTCCACAATTCCCAAATTTGTTATCTGATTCAAACCGTTCCAACTCCAAAATATTCAGCCTGTTCAAAATTGTGTGCTCTCTTTCAACAATTTTTTTTTAAATTCCCGGATTTTCAAGAATTCCCAGTTTCCCCATTCAAAATTAATCGTCCATTTTTTAAACTTCTACAATTCATACATTTTTCAAAGCATTCCACCTTCAACACATTCCACTCATCCAACTAACACTTTCCCAAGTTCTAAACCAAATTCCGTTTTTCCTGGAAATTCAAACTATTCTCACATTCAAACTATATTTTGTCAGCATTTCAGTTCAACTTCAGCATTCACACGCAATTCCCCCAGGAATTATCTCATCAAGTTAATAAATATAATTATTTCTGTTAAAAATGTATCTAAGATTTAAAAAATTCCAAAATGCGCGTCCTACTTTTTGTTCCCTTCTTCCCCCGATGTTTACCTTTTTTCCCCCTACCTTTCTATGGAGCGTCATCAGTCTTCCTGTTCCATCTACCCCTCTACTTTATGTCTGTTCTTGGACAGGTTGTGCTGAAAACACATTTTTAAGTGCAATGACAATAAAATTCCATTCTTTTCTATTCCAGTCGGTCATTTAAAACTAAAGTGTGTGTTCTAAAATGTTCCTACTTAAACCTAGGACACATGCAGCACACCGATGACCTGACATTGTTAGGGGTGTAACGGTACGTGTATTTGTATTGAACCGTTTCAGTACGGGGGTTTTGGTTGGGTTCGGAGGTGTACCGAACGAGTTTCCACACGAACATATTAAGTAGCCGCCTCCGCTTCCTTCTGCCTCTGTCATTGTCAGTCCTCTACACAGCACCCAGCATTGTCCCACCCACACAACCATCTGATTGGTTACAAACAGAGCGGTAACAGCCAATCAGCAGTGCGTATTCAGAGCGCATGTAGTCAGTGCTTAGCGTTTAGCAGGTAATCATCAGGCCGCGGACTCTCCCCAAATGATAATAAACACGTCCCAGTCAACTACTAGTAACATCACTATGAGCTCGTTGACCTTCTAGAAACCTAAACGGCAGCTCAGTTTGCTCGCAGTCCTGGCTTGAGGTGAAGGCTAATTCGCTTTTAGCGTAACATTAGCTCATTTTGCGGTGTGTGTAGGTGTGTGTGTTACGGACAGCAAAGCCCTGTCTGTCTGTTATTTCACTTTACCTTTGTCTGTGTTGACTGAGCTGTGTTGAAGCAGCAAAAAAGGACATTATGTTAAATGAAGAGTTTCTGTCTCTGATAGTTGATATAATAATGTAAGTGCATCATGAAGCCTACATGAACTCCATGGTGTTCAGGGATGAATAGTCTCTCCTATTGCTATTGTACCATTTTTCCAGCTATAGTTACATGAATCATTAGTAATGGAGCAGCTTAGTTTTGAATGGCAGGGTCCCTGCTATCACATGTTGATAATAATATAACATTTACATCATAAAAATCAACTACAGGCTTCCCAAATGCTGTAATAAACTAAGCATGATGAGTTGACTTGAAACTGTTTAATGTTGCACTTTTTATATGTAGAAGAAAAGTTTTGTCATTTTTAAAATGTAATATCGGAAATTATCGGTATCGTTTTTTTTATCATCGGTATCGTTTTTTTTTTTTTTTTTTTTTTTAATTAAATCAACATAAAAAACACAAGATACACTTACAAATAATGCACCAACCCAAAAACCTCCCTCCTCATTCAAACAAAAGGGTCGTTTCTTTCTGTTATTAATATTCTGCTTCCTACATTATATATCAATATATATCAATACAGTCTGCAAGGGATACAGTCCGTAAGCACACATGATTGTGCGTGCTGCTGCTCCACTAATAGTACTAACCTTTAACACTTAATTTTACTCATTTTCATTAATTACTAGTTTCTATGGAACTGTTTTTATATTGTTTTACTTTCTTTTTTATTCAAGAAAATGTTTTTAATTGATTTATCTTATTTTATTTTATAATTTTTTTTTTTTAAAGTACCTTATCTTCACCATACCTGGTTGTCCAAATTAGACATAATAATGTGTTAATTCCACGACTGTATATATCGGTTGATATCGGTATCGGTTGATATCGGTAATTAAAGAGTTTGACAATATCGGAATATCGGATATCGGGGAATTAGACATAATAATGTGTTAATTCCACGACTGTATATATCGGTTGATATCGGTATCGGTTGATATCGGTATCGGTAATTAAAGAGTTGGACAATATCGGAAATCGGGGAATTAGACATAATAATGTGTTAATTCTACGACTGTATATATCGGTTGATATCGGTATCGGTTGATATCGGTATCTGTAATTAAAGAGTTGGACAATATCGGAATATCGGATATCGGGGAATTAGACATAATAATGTGTTAATTCCACGACTGTATATATCGGTTGATATCGGTATCGGTTGATATCGGTATCGGTAATTAAAGAGTTGGACAATATCGGAAATCGGGGAATTAGACATAATAATGTGTTAATTCCACGACTGTATATATCGGTTGATATCGGTATCGGTTGATATCGGTATCGGTAATTAAAGAGTTGGACAATATCGGAATATCGGATATCGGGGAATTAGACATAATAATGTGTTAATTCCACGACTGTATATATCGGTTGATATCGGTATCGGTTGATATCGGTATCGGTAATTAAAGAGTTGGACAATATCGGAATATCGGATATCGGGGAATTAGACATAATAATGTGTTAATTCCACGACTGTATATATCGGTTGATATCGGTATCGGTAATTAAAGAGTTGGACAATATCGGAATATTGGATATCGGGGAATTAGACATAATAATGTGTTAATTCCACGACTGTATATATCGGTTGATATCGGTATCGGTGGATATCGGTATCGGTAATTAAAGAGTTGGACAATATCGGAATATCGGGGAATTAGACATAATAATGTGTTAATTCCACGACTGTATATATCGGTTGATATCGGTATCGGTAATTAAAGAGTTGGACAATATCGGAATATCGGATATAGAGGAATTAGACATAATAATGTGTTAATTCCACGACTGTATATATCGGTTGATATCGGTATCGGTTGACATCGGTATCGGTAATTAAAGAGTTGGACAATATCGGAATATCGGATATCGGGGAATTAGACATAATAATGTGTTAATTCCACGACTGTATATATAGTTGATATCGGTATCGGTTGACATCGGTATCGGTAATTAAAGAGTTGGACAATATCGGAATATCGGATATCGGGGAATTAGACATAATAATGTGTTAATTCCACGACTGTATATATCGGTTGATATCGGTATCGGTTGATATCGGTATCGGTCATTAAAGGGTTGGACAATATCGGATATCGGGGAATTAGACATAATAATGTGTTAATTCCACGACTGTATATATCGGTTGATATCAGTATCGGTTGATATCGGTAACGGTAATTAAAGAGTTGGACAATATCGGAATATCGGATATCGGGGAATTAGACATAATAATGTGTTAATTCCACGACTGTATAAATCGGTTGATATCGGTATCGGTTGATATCGGTATCGGTAATTAAAGAGTTGGACAATATCGGAATATCGGATATCGGGGAATTAGACATAATAATGTGTTAATTCCACGACTGTATATATCGGTTGATATCGGTATCGGTTGATATCGGTATCGGTAATTAAAGAGTTGGACAATATCGGAATATCGGATATCGGCAAAAAGCCATTATCGGACATCCCTAGTCATTTTATTTAATCTGAGCAAAGACTTGAGGCAGTTTAATGTTGATTAACGTGGGTAGAAGTATTATAGTGGTCCCAATGTTAAAAGGATAAAGCCATTGTTTACAAATTTGGTAAATAAATAACTAAAAAATGTTTTTTTTGTTTGTTTTCTCACTGTACTGAAATTGAACCGAACCGTGACCTCTGAACCGAGGAACGTACCGAACCAGACATGGTGGATTAGGACTTTGCAATGTTGCCACATATGTTGTCAGAATCCCGAAACCCTTAAAGAGTTATTACTTCCCTGACCAGAATACGAAATTAAAGATTCTGATCTTCCTCTTGGCATACCATTGTAGAACTGTTCCTGTTCCCTGGACTATTTAGCTGGACTTTAGCAGAACTCGGACCTCTAGCTGACATCCCGTCATAGAACCTATTCTTCCATAAGACTGTCGGCTAAAGAAGTCAAGTCCGGAATGGAGTCAACCCCGTTTTTTCAAAAGGTCTTCGGAAGTCACCCGGGACTCGTTCAGCGCCGCGGCTGCTTCTTTTCCGCTCACATCCCCGAAGAGATCCATAATTCATGGACGTGTCCGCGGATGTCGCCGCCGCTCCAGCGAGCTAGCATTAAATATTTACCGCCGATCATAAGCTGCCAGCCACCAAGCCCGCCTTTTGGAAACTTCCAGTCCCCGGACAGGGCGGCGAATCCCCAAATGAGCTCCAGCGCTCCGGTCCACTTTGGCTTGTTGGTAATCACCCGGGCTGTAAATGCTAATAGCTATCAGCAGCACATACAAGCATGAGAAGGTCAGCCGGGAAGGCGACGGGGGACAGACTTCTTACGCCCGCGCAGGACAAGCGGCGATAATTGCAGCACTTGTGAAGTACAAGCTGTCATGTTTGGTTCCCGGTGATCACTGTCAGTGTTTCACACACATTCATTTATTTGTGGCGGCCCGCCACGAAAGAATTAAGGCCGCCACAAAATTATTTTATTTGTCCTGTCCAGCTACTCAGGCAAATCATATAAAGCAGGGGTCAGCAACCTTTTTGAAAGCAAGAGCTACTTCTTGGGTAATGATTAATGCGAAGGGCTACCAGTTTGATACACACTTCAATAAATTGCCAGAAATAGCCAATTTGCTCAATTTACCTTTAACTCTATGTTATTATTAATAATTAATGATATTCACACTTAATTGAACGGTTTAAAAGAGGAGAAAACACGAAAAAAAATGACAATTAAATTTTGAAACATAGTTTATCTCCAATTTCGACTCTTTAAAATTCAAAATTCAACCGAAAAAAAGAAGAGAAAAACGAGCTAATTCGAATCTTTTTGAAAAAATTAAAAAAAGAATTTATGGAACCGTCCATCCATCCATCCATCTTCCTCCGCTTATCCGAGGCCGGGTCGCGGGGGCAGCAGCCTAAGCAGGGAAACCCAGACTTCCCTCTCCCCAGCCACTTCATCCAGCTCCTCCCAGATGGCAGAGCTTCTCACCCTATCTCTAAGGGAGAGACCCGCCACCCGGCGGAGGAAACTCATTTGGGCCGCTTGTACCCGTGATCTTGTCCTTTCGGTCATGACCAAAAGCTCATGACCATAGGTGAGGACGGGAACGTAGATCGACCGGTAAATTGAGAGTTTTGCCTTCCGGCTCAGCTCCTTCTTCACCACAACAGACCGATACAGCGTCCGCATTACTGAAGACGCCGCACCGATCCGCCTGTCGATCTCACGGTCCACTTTTCAATTTATGGAACATCATTAGTAATTTTTCCTGATTAAGATTAATTTTAGAATTTGGATGACATGTTTTAAATAGGTTAAAATCCAATCTGCACTTTGTTAGAATATATAACAAATTGCACCAAGCTATATTTCTAACAAAGAAAAATCATTATTTATTCTATATTTTCCAGAACAAAAATGTTAAAAGAAATTCAAAAGACTTTGAAATAAGATTTAAATTTGATTCTACAGATTTTCTGGATTTGCCAGAATATTTTTTTTGAATTTTAATCATAATAAGTTTGAAGAAATATTTCACAAATATTCTTCGTCGAAAAAACAGAAGCTAAAATGAAGAATTAAATTAAAATGTATTTATTATTCTTTACAATAATAAAAAATTTTTTTTACTTGAACATTGATTTAAATTGTCAGGAAAGAAGAGGAAGGAATTTAAAAGGTAAAAAGGTATACGTGTTTAAAAATCCTAAAATCATTTTTAAGGTTGGATTTTTTCTCTAAAATTGTCTTTCTAAAAGTTATAAGAAGCAAAGTAAAACAAATAATGAATTTATTTAAACAAGTGAAGACCAAGTCTTTAAAATATTTTCTTGGAGTTTTGTCTCTCTTAGAATTAAAAATGTCGGGCAAAGCGAGACCAGCTTGCTAGTAAATAAATACAATTTAAAAAATAGAGGCAGCTCACTGGTAAGTGCTGCTATTTGAGCTATTTTTAGACCAGGCCAGCGGGCTACTCATCTGGTCCTTACGGGCTACCTGGTGCCCGCGGGCACCGTGTTGGTGACCCCTGATATAGTTGATGTAGATGCCCATATCGGCTGTTCAGATTTAATTTACAAAAGAGAAGTGTAGGATCAAGATTTTTGGAGCTCTTTGTTCAGTGGATCAGATGTTTGATGAAGCTTTGTGTCTATCTACCACCACTACTGTTTTCTGTTTATTTGTTACTGACTGTGGCAGGACACCTCTGCCTCTGTTTCACTTTATGTTGCTGGTAAATAAATTATTTAGTATGCACTAATTAAAGGGGCAGAGCTTTAAGGGACATTTTAGCTTTTATATTTTTATAAGATATATTTTTTGTAAGAACCACATTTAATAGATATATTTCAGTGAATAACTTATTGTTCAAATCTGTATATAAATATGTACATAAAGTGTTGTAATTATATTGTAAAATGGATGGATGGATGGACGTTTAAAACAAAACTGTTATTATTCATTAGTAAGTATACATTTTTTGAGCCTTTTTAGAGAAAATCATATCATTGTAGTAAATTATGCAAATTACTCGATGATGTCATGGTGACCACGCCCATAATTACTTAAAAAAGTAATTATTTTGTAGCCCTCGAACCAAAAATACTGGATTTACGCAGCAATAAGTCCTCCGTCTAACAGGAAGTAGCTTATTAGTGTGAAACTTCACATAAAAAAGACATTCTTAGAACAAAAAATGCTACTTTTACGTCGTGTTGCACGCTCCGTCAAACAGGAAGTAGCTTGTTAGTGTGAAACTTCACGTAAATAAGGAATTATTTTGTAGCCCTAGAACCAAAAATACTGCATTTAGGCAGGAATATGTCCTTCATCAAACAGGAAGTAGCTTGTTAGTGTGAAACTTCACGTAAAAACGACATAGTTAGAACAAAAAATGCTACTTTTAAGTCGTGTTGCGCGCTCCGTCAAACAGGAAGTAGCTTGTTAGTGGGAAACTTCACGTAAATAAGGAATTCTACTGGATTTACGTAGGAATATGTCCTCCATCAAACAGGAAGTAGCTTTTTAGTGTGAAACTTCACGTAAAAACGACACAGTTAGAACAACAAATGCTACTTTTACGTCGTGTTGCGCACTCCGTCAAACAGGAAGTAGCTTGTTAGTGTGAAACTTCACGTAAATAAGGAATTCTACTGGATTTACGTAGGAATATGTCCTTCATCAAACAGGAAGTAGCTTGTTAGTGTGAAACTTCACGTAAAAACGACATTTTTAGTACACAAAATGCTACTTTTCCGCCGTGTTCGTCGGCCATCAACCAGGAAGTAGCTTGTTAGTGTGAAACTTCACATAAAAAAGAAATTTCTAGAACAAAAAATGCTACTTTTACATCGTGTTGCGTCCTCCATTAACCAGGAAGTAGCTTGTTAGTGTGAAACTTCACGTAATTAAGGAATTATTTTGTAGCCCTAGAACTAAAAATACTGGATTTACGTAGCAATATGACCTCCATCAAACAGGAAGTAGCTTGTTAGTGTGAAACTTCACATTAAAACGACATAGTTAGAAAAAAAAATACTACTTTTACGTCATGTTGCGCGCTTCGTCAAACAGGAAGTAGCTTGTTAGTGTGAAACTTCACATAAAAATGTCATTGTTAGAACAAAAAATACTACTTTAACGTTGTGTTTTGTCTACATCAAACAGGAAGTAGCTTGTTAGTGTGAAACTTCACGTAAATAAGGAATTCTACTGGATTTACGTAGGAATATGTCCTTCATCAAACAGGAAGTAGCTTGTTAGTGTGAAACTTCACGTAAAAACGACATTTTTAGTACAAAAAATGCTACTTTTCCGCTGTGTTCGTCCGCCATCAACCAGGAAGTAGCTTGTTAGTGTGAAACTTCACGTAAAAACGACATTTCTACAACAAAAAAATGCTACTATTATGTCGCGTTGCGTCCTCCATCAAACAGGAAGTAGATTGTTAGTGTGAAACTTCAAGTAAAAAAGAAATTTTTAGTACAAAAAAATGCTACTTTTACGTCGTGTTTGTCCGCCATCTAACAGGAAGTAGCTTGTTAGTGTGAAACTTCATGTATAAACGACATTCCTACAACAAAAAATGCTACTTTTACGTCGTGTTGCGCGCGCCGTCAAACAGGAAGTAGCTTGTTAGTGTGAAATGGAACGTAAATAAGGAATTCTACTGGATTTACGTAGCAATAAGTCCTCCATCAAACAGGAAGTAGATTGTTAGTGTGAAACTTCACATAAATAAGATATTGTTAAAACAAAAAATGCTACTTTTACGTCGTGTTGCGTCCTCCATTAACCGGGAAGTAGCTTGTTAGTGTAAAACGGAACTTAAAAAAGTAATTATTTTGTAGCCCTCAAACCAAAAATACTGGATTTACGCAGCAATAAGTCCTCCGTCTAACAGGAAGTAGCTTATTAGTGTGAAACTTCACATAAAAAAGACATTCTTAGAACAAAAAATGCTACGTTTACGTCGTGTTGCACGCTCCGTCAACCAGGAAGTAGCTTGTTAGTGTGAAACTTCACATAAAAACGATATTGTGAGAACAAAAAATGCTACTTTTACGTCGTGTTGCATCCTCCATTAACCAGGAAGTAGCTTGTTAGTGTGAAACGGAACGTAAAAACGATATTGTGAGAACAAAAAATGCTACTTTTGCGTGGTGTTGCATCCTCCATTAACCAGGAAGTAGCTTGTTAGTGTGAAACTTTACATAAAAACGATATTGTGAGAACAAAAAATGCTACTTTTACGTCGTGTTGCATCCTCCATTAACCAGGAAGTAGCTTGTTAGTGTGAAACGGAACGTAAAAACGATATTGTGAGAACAAAAAATGCTGCACACTTCGTCAAACAGGAAGTAGCTTGTTAGTGTGAAACTTCACGTAAATAAGGAATTATTTTGTAGGCCTAGAACCAAAAATACTGGATTTAAGTAGCAATATGTCCTCTATCAACCAGGAAGTAGCTTTTTAGTGTGAAACTTCACGTAAAAAAGACATTCTCTTGTAGCCTTAAAACAAAAATGGTACATTCACATGGTGTTACGTCCTCCATCAAGTAGCCTGCTAGCATATAACCTAACTTATTTACATTTTCTGGTAGCCCTAAAAGCAGAACGGTACAGTCCCGCCATGTCATGCTAGCATACCGCCAGACGAGCACGGATGTTTACCCGAGAGTCTCTGGTGATGAATCCATCCTAACCTCATTTAGCCATCATTCTCCTGCCAAAAAGTGTGGCGCTTACAGGAAGTAGAGGGCCACAGATGGCCAATTAAGTGTCCGGACTATCCTGTTTCATAAGGAGTACATGAGGGGGAGGACCACGTCAATATTTATGCCTTGCTCGGTCAGCAGCGACACATTGTTTACACGCCGTACATCAATACTGCTAATGCGGCCCGAGGCGCCTAATTGTTGCGCTCAAATGTTTAATGCGCTCTCCGGCCGGGGGATCAAAACGTCAGACCTATTTAGACTCTGTATTAGGCAGCTTTTCGGAAAATAGAATTATATGCGAAAAGTGGCGTCAATTTTTGTGTGTTTTTTTTTCCTCTTAGAGCCATCACGCTGGACAACACGCTGGTCATCTTGTCCACGGTGGCGCCGGACGCCGGGCGCTACTACGTGCAGGCGGTCAACGATAAGAATGGAGAGAACAAGACCAGCCAGCCCATCACGCTCTCGGTGGAAAGTGAGTGGCCGCACACGCACACACACACACACACACACACACACACACACACACACACACACACACACACACACACACACACACACACACACACACACACACACACACACACACACACACACACACACATTCTTGTATTTCTTACCTTCTTGAGACCTGAGAAAAATGCCTCCCTCTTTAGGACCAGCCTTTCTAGATATATAAAGATGTGTATTTACAACATTAATAATATATACATACTGTGCAAATATGAAAAAGCTTGTTGTGAAAAATGAGTTGGAATTTCACAAGAAAAAGGTCAGAATTTCACAAGAAAAACTTGGAATTTGTGCAGTATTATAATAAAAGTCGTCATTTTACTCAACACAAGTCAACATTTTACAAGAAAAACTGAACATTTGTGAAATATTATGATAAAAGTTGGATTTTTACTCAATAACAGTCGCAATTATACAAGAAAAGCTTAACATTTTGGCAATTTTATGAAAAGAGTCGTCATTTTACTCGACAAAAGTCACAATTTTATAAGAAAACTTTAAAATGTTGGCAATATTATAATAATAATCGGAATTTTACTTGACAAAATAATGACAAAAGTCATCATTCTACTCAAAAAATGTCACTGCTTTACAGGAACAACAAAAAATTGGCAATATTGTGATAAAAGTCAGAATTTCATATGACAAATGTCACTATTTTGCATTAAAAAGTAATAATTTTACATTAAAAAGTAATAATTATACGAGAAAATATTGTAATATTACAAAAACAGAAAGAATATGAGAAATTGTTCCCAATTTTATAAGAAAAAAGTCGACACATTGTGAGAAAAAGACACATTTTAAGTAATTTATTTTGTTTTTAATTGTTTTGTTTGTAATTGTTTTTTAATTTCCTCATATTTACTTCATTATTACAGTATGTCTCAATATACATATTTATTTTATTTTTTTTAATTAATTTTGGCCAAAGGGGGCGCATTTCAATTTCGTACACACACTTGTTATTACATATGTTGGCCAGACGGAGAGAACTTCAAACTTTTACACACACTTGTTATTTCATATGTTGACCAAAGTGGGAGCACTTGTAGAACCGACACAGATTTTTTTTTTGAGACCACCCTAATTTTGATAGATTTCTTCATCAGGGGTGCAAATGAGACATTTTCTGTATTGGGACCATGATTTATGTCATCACTTGTTCACACCTCCTCTTATGGAAGATACTTTTGGTGTCTCAAGAACACACACACACACACACACACACACATTCTTGTATTTGTTACCTTCTTGAGACCTCTGAATATAAAAATGCCTCCCTCTTTAGGACCAGCCTTTCTAGATATATAAAGATGTGTATTTACAACATTAATAATATATACATACTGTGCAAATATAAAAAAAAAGCTTGTTGTTGAAAAATGAGTTGGAATTTCACAAGAAAAAGGTCACAATTTCACAAGAAAAACTTGGAATTTGTGCAGTATTATAATAAAAGTCGTCATTTTACTCAACGCAAGTCAACATTTTATAAGAAAAACTGAACATTTGTGCAATGTTATGATAAAAGTTGGATTTTTACTCAATAACAGTCGCAATTATACAAGAAAAGCTTAACATTTTGGCAATTTTATGAAAAGAGTCGTCATTTTACTCGACAAAAGTCACAATTTTATAAGAAAACTTTAAAATGTTGGCAATATTATAATAATAATCGGAATTTTACTTGACAAAATGATGACAAAAGTCATCATTTTACTCAAAAAATGTAACTGTTTTACAAGAACAACAAAAAAATTGGCAATATTGTGATACAAGTCAGAATTTATATGACAAATGTCGCCATTTTGCATTAAAAAGTAATAATTTTACATTAAAAAGTAATAATCATATGAGAAAATATTGTAATATTACAGAAACAGAAAGAATATGAGAAATTGTTCCCAATTTTATAAGAAAAAAGTCGACACATTGTGAGAAAAAGACAAATTTTAAGTCATTTATTTTGTTTTGAATTTTTTGTTTGTAATTGTTTTTTAATTTCCTCATATTTACTTCGTTATTACAGTATGTCTCAATATACATATTTATTTATTTTTTTAAAATTAATTTTGGCCAAAGGGGGCGCATTTCAATTTCGTACAGAAAAACTTGGAATTTGTGCAGTATTATAATAAAAGTCGTCATTTTACTCAACGCAAGTCAACATTTTACAAGAAAAACTGAACATTTGTGCAATATTATGATAAAAGTTGGATTTTTACTCAATAACAGTCGCAATTATACAAGAAAAGCTTAACATTTTGGCAATTTTATGAAAAGAGTCGTCATTTTACTCGACAAAAGTCACAATTTTATAAGAAAACTTTAAAATGTTGGCAATATTATAATAATAATCGGAATTTTACTTGACAAAATGATGACAAAAGTCATCATTTTACTCAAAAAATGTCACAGTTTTACAAGAACAACAAAAAAATCGGCAACATTGTGATAAAAGTCAGAATTTTATATGACAAATGTTGCCATTTTGCATTAAAAAGTAATAATTTTACATTAAAAAAGTAATAATTATACGAGAAAATATTGTAATATTACAAAAACAGAAAGAATATGAGAAATTGTTCCCAATTTTATAAGAAAAAAGTCGTCACATTGTGAGAAAAAGACTACTTTTAGTTCATTTTGTTTTTTTGTAATTAGTTTTTAATCTTCATTATTTACTTCAAGTTATTACAGTATGTCTCTATATACATGCTTATTTTATTTTCTTAATTAATTTTGGCCAAAGGGGGCGCATTTCAATTTCTTACACAGACTTGTTATTTCATATGTTGACCAGAGGGGGAGCACGTTTAAAAGCGACACACAGTCAATGTGAAAAATGCCTCCTTTTTGGGACCACCCTCATTTTGATAGATGTCACCAGCAGGGGTGCTAATGAGACATTGTCTATTAGATGCAATGTTATTGATTTATGTCATCACTTGTTCACACCTCCTCATATGGAAGATACTTTTCCTTCTTCATGTCTCAAGAAGGGTGGAAATACAAGAACACACCCACTAGTCAGCCCATTATACCCTAAAAGTACGACAGGCCAGTCCCCACAAGGCAGTATTTGGAGTGCGAGTACGCCGCGGCTGCCAAGTCTCAAACTCTCCGACAGGAACGCTGGCTCCGAAAAGCCGAGCTGACAATTTTCCGCCGTGCGACCCTGCAGCGCTCGTGTCAGGAGGCTGCAGGCGGGATTATCACTCTTTTTTTTAGTCTTTCGCTTTTTAATTTTATTGCCTGCCAAGTGAGGGACGGGACTCCCAGGTCTGCAGTCAGCGCGGGGTTCTATTCGGCGCTCGAGCCGTCTCAATGTGGAGTCAAAAGTGTGGAGACTGTTATTCACTGAGGTCCAAACTTTTGACTGGTAATAAATGTCAAGCCTTGAATCCTATTGATTTTGGGGGGTACAAGTTACAGTTAATGAGGTGAAATCAGGATTTTATTTTTAAATCTAGGGATGCTGGGAAAAAAATAATTCACATTTGATTCATAATTTTAAAGCTTTTTTTTTTTTTTAAAGAATCAATTTTTTTTGTAAAAAAAATTTGGACATCTACTGAGCATTTGTAACAGGTTTTGAAAAGGTTTTATTAGTATTTTTATACCAATAATTGAATTGAATTTATACATATATATATATATATATATATATCCATCCATCTTCAACCGCTTATCCGGAATCGGGTCGCGGGGACAGCAGCTCCAGCAAAGACCCCCAGACTTCCCTCTCCAGAGCAACATTTGCGACTTCCTCCTGGGGAATCCCGAAGCGTTCCCAGGCCAGAGAGGAGATGTAATCCCCCCATCTGGTCCTTGGCCTGCCGCGGGGCCTCCTCCCAGTGGGACGTGCAACGAGGACCTCCCTAGGGAGACGCTCGTGAGGCATCCGCACGAGATGCCCGAACCACCTAAGCTGGCTCCTTTCCAAGCGAAGGAGCAGCGGCTCTACTCCGAGTCTCTCTCGGGTGACTGCACTTCTCACCCTATCTCTAAGGGAGATGCCAGCCACCCTTCTGAGGAAACTCATTTCGGCCGCTTGTAGCCGCGATCTTATTCTTTCGGTCATTACCCACACTTCATGACCATAGGTGAGAGTAGGAATGTAGATAGCTCGGTAGACCGAGAGCTTTGCCTTCTGGCTCAGCTCCCGTTTCGTCACAACAGTGCGGCAGAGAGACTGCAATACTGCCCCAGCTGCTCCGATTCTCCGGCTGATTTCCTTCTCCATCTTTCCCTCACTCGTGAACAAGACCCCGAGATACTTAAACTCCTCCACCTGGGACAGAGTCCTGTCCCCTACCCGGACTGTACAAACCATCGGTTTCCTGCTGAGAACCATGGCCTCAGATTTGGAGATGCTGATCCTCATTCCAGCCGCTGAACACTCGGCTGCGAACCGATCCAGTGAGAGCTGAAGGTCACGAACCGAAGGTGCCATCAGGACCACATCATCTGCAAACAGCAGTGACGCAACCTTTAGCCCCCCGAGACGTATACCCTCTCCGCCATGGCCACGACTCCGCCTAGAAATCCTGTCCATGAAAATCACAAACAGGATAGGTGACAGAGCGCAGCCCTGGCGGAGACCAACCCCCACTGGAAACGGATCCGACTTACATCCAAGCACCCGGACACAACTCTCGCTTTGGTTGTACAGAGATTGGATGGCCCTCAACAGGGTTCCCCTCACTCCGTACTCCCTCAGCACCTCCCACAAGATCTCCCGAGGGACGCGGTCATACGCCTTCTCCAAATCCACAAAACACATGTAGACTGGATAGGCATACTCCCAGGCCCTCTCCAGGATTCCCGCAAGCGTAAAGAGTTGGTCAGTTGTTCCACGACCAGGACGGAATCCACATTGCTCCTCTTGAATCTGAGGTTCGACTATCGGCCGGACCCTCCTTTCCAGTACCTTGGCGTAAACTTTCCCAGGGAGGCTGAGTAGTGTGATACCCCTGTAATTAGCACACACCCTCTGGTCCCCCTTTTTGAAAAGGGGAACCACCACCCCAGTCTGCCACTCCCTCGGCACTGTCCCAGACTTCCACGCAATGTTGAAAAGGCGTATCAACCAAGACAGCCCATCAACACCCAGAGCCTTCAGCATTTCTGGACGGATCTCGTCAACCCCCGGAGCTTTGCCACTGTGGAGTTGTCTAACTACCTCAGTGACTTCACTCCGAGAGATCGACGTCGATCCCCCATCATCCTCAGGCCCTGCTCCTATCAGGGAGGGTGTGTCTGATGTATTTGGGTTCAGGAGTTCCTCAAAGTGCTCTTTCCAACGCCCCACGACTTCCTCACTTGAAGTCAGCAAAGTCCCATCCTTGCCGTACACAGCTTGGATGGTTCCCTGCTTCCCCCTCCTGAGGTGCCGTATGGTCTTCCAGAACAGCTTTGGTGCCGCCCGATAGTCCTTCTCCATGGATTCCCCGAACTGCTCCCACACCCTCTGCTTAGCCTCGTCCACAGCCACGGCCGCTGCCCTTCGGGCCCGTCGGTACCTTGCAACTGCCTCCGGAGTCCCCTGGGATAACATACCCCGGTAGGACTCCTTCTTCAGTCGGACGGCTTCCCTGACCACCACTGTCCACCAGGGTGTTCGAGGGTTACCGCCCCTTGAGGCACCTAAGACCTTCTGGCCACAGCTCGCATCTGCTTTAGCAATAGAGGCTTTGAACATTGCCCATTCCTGTTCAATGTCCCCAACCTCCACAGGGATGGCAGAGAAGTCCCGCCGGAGGTGGGAGTTGAAGTCCTTCCGGACAGAGGACTCCTCCAAACGTTCCCAGTTCACCCGCACTACACGCTTGGGTTTGCCAGGTCTGTCCAGAGGTTTCCCCCGCCATCTAACCCAACTCACCACCAGATGGTGATCAGTTGACAGTTCAGCCCCTCTCTTCACCCGAGTGTCCAAAACATACGGCCTCAGATCAGCTGATACGATTACAAAATCGATCATTGATCTTTGGCCTAGGGTGCTCTGGTACCAGGTACACCTATGAGCATCCTTATGCTTGAACATGGTGTTTGTTATCGCAAGTCCGTGACTAGCACAGAAGTCCAATAACAATCCACCACTCAGGTTCAGATCAGGGAGACCGTTCCTCCCAATCACGCCAGTCCAAGTATCACTGTCATTGCCCACGTGCGCGTTGAAGTCCCCCAGCAAGACTATGGAATCCCCTGCCGGCGCCCCATACAGGACCCCATGCAAGGTATCCAAGAAGGCTGAATACTCTGAACTCCTGTTTGGTGCGTATGCAAAAACAACAGTCAGAGTTTTCCCCCCTCCAACCCTAAGGCGAAGGGAGGCGACCCTCTTGTCCACTGGGGTGAACTCCAACGTACAGGCACTCAGCCGGGGACTCGTGAGTATCCCCACACCCGCCTGTGCCCTCACACCCTGAGCAACTCCAGAAGTGAACAAGGTCCATCCCTTGTCCAGGAGTGTGGTTTCAGAGCCCTTGCTATGCGTAGAGGTAAGCCCCACCAGATCCAACCGGTAGCGCTCCACCTCTCGCACCAGCTCAGGCTCCTTCCCCACCAGCGTAGAGACGTTCCACGTCCCGAAAGTCAGCCTCTGCCGCCCCGAATTGGTCCGTCCGGAGCCTCCACTTTCACCGCCATCCACTTGGCAGCGCACCCGACCCCACTGGTTCCGACCGCGGGTGGTGGGCCCACGTGGCAGAGAAGATGGTGTGTCCACGTAGCTTCTTCGGGCTGTGCCCGGCCGGGCTCCGTGGCAAGCCCGGCCACCAGGCGCTCGCTGACGAGCCCTACCTCCGGGCCTAGCTCCGGAGGAGGGCCCCGGGCTTCCTCCGGGCCGGGTAACGCATCCTCTTTTAGTGTAGTTCATGGGGGGTATCGTAACCCTGATGGGGGGGGCATTCGGGTGCTACACCTTGCCCAAGGGTGACCCGGAACTATGTAAGGCAGGGGCGTTCAACTCCCTGAGGCTTAATACAAGCCCACATACCATATATATATATATATATATATATATATATATATATATATATATATATATATATATATATATATATATATATATATATATATATATATATATATATATATATATATATATGTATGTGTGGGAAAAAATCACAAGACTATTTCATCTCTACAGGCCTGTTTCATGAGGGTTTCCTCAATCATCAGGAGATTTTATATATATATATATATATATATATATATATATATATATATATATATATATATATATATATATATATATATATATATATACACACACACACGTACATATGTATATATATATATATATATATATATATATATATATATATATATATATATATACACACACACACGTACATATGTATATATATATATATATATATATATATATATATATATATACACACACACACGTACATATATACTTATATACATACATATCTTTTATACATACTGTACATATATATATACATATATATATTGTATATATACTGTACATATATATGCTATATATATACACACATATATACATATATACTGTATGTATATATATATATATATATATATATATATATATATATATATATATATATATATATATATATATATATATATATATATATATATCTACATGTATACATACATTCTGAATCAATTCCTAATTTTCAATAATCAACTTTTTTTTATTTCATGTATTTTTTTTTTTAAGAGTCAATTTTTAAAAATACATTTTTTAAAGTATTGTGCTTGAAAATGTTTTATTGCAACATATAAAGGAGAAGTCTGTTGATTTTGAGCATATTCTATCAGTACATGAAACAAGAACTAAGCCTTTTTTTCTGTCTGTTGATTTTGAGCAATTTTATTTTTCAATGTAAAAACAAGAAATCTGTTGATTTTTGGGTCATTTGTTTATTTACGTCAAAGCAACAAATCTGTAGATTTTGAGCTATTTTCTTTCTGTACATGAAACAAGAATGATGTGTGTTTTGTGCAGTTTTCTTTCTGTGCATGCAAATGAGAATTCTGTTGATTTTGAGCAATTTTCTTTCTGTATGTCAAAGCAAGAAAAAGCCTATTGATTTTGAGCAATTTGTTTAAATATCAAAGCGAGAAGTCTGTTGATTTTGAGCAATTTTTTTTAAATGTTGAAGCAAGAAACCTGTAGATTTTGACTTATTTTCTTTCTGTACATGAAACATGAACTCTGCGGATTTTGAGAACTTTTCTTTCTGTCTATAAAAATTACAATTCTGTTGATTTTGAGCAATTTTCTTTCTGTATGTCAAAGCAAAAAGGAGCCCGTTGATTTTGAGCAATTTTTTAAAATGTCAAAGCGATAAATCTGTTGATTTTAGGTTATTTGTTTTTAATGTCGAAGCAAGAAGTCTGTAGATTTTGAGCTATTTTCTTTCTGTAAATGAAACAAGAATTTGGTGGATTTTGAGCCCTAATTCTTTAAACAAGAATTATGTTGAGTTTGAGCAGTTTTCTTTCTGTGCATGAAAACGAGAACTCTGTTGATTTTAAGCAATTGTTTTCTGGGAGAAGTCTTTTGATTTTGAGCAATTTTCTTTATGTTGAAGCAAGAAGTGTCTTGATTTCAAGCTATTTTCTTTCTGTACATGAAACAAGAATTCTGTTGAGTTTGAACATGTTTTTCTTTTTGTGCATGAAAACGAGAAGTCTGTCAATTTCAAACAATTTTCGATTTTAATGTAAAAACAAGAAATCTGTTGATTTTGGGTAATTTGTTTCTTTATGTCAAAGCAAGAAGTTTGTAGATTTTGAGCAGTTTTCTGTCTGTGCATGCAAATGAGAAGTCTGTTGATTTTGAGCAAATTTCTTTCAGCGAGAAGTCTTTTTTAAAATTTTGAGCAATTTGTTTTTAATGTCGAAGCAAGAAGTCTGTAGATTTTGAGGTATTTTCTTTCTGTACATGAAACAAGAATTCGGTGGATTTTGAGCAGTTTTCTATCTGTGCATGAAAACGAGAAGTCTTTTAATTTGGAGCAATTTTATTTCAGCGAGAAGTCTTTTGATTTTGAGCAATTTATTTTCTTTATGTCAAAGCAAGAAGTGTCTTGATTTTGAGCTATTTTCTTTCTGTACATGAAACTAGAATTCTGTTGAGTTTGAACATGTTTTTCTTTTTGTGCATGAAAACGAGAAGTCTGTCAATTTCAAACAATTTTCGATTTTAATGTAAAAACAAGAAATCTGTTTATTTTGGGTAATTTGTTTCTTTATGTCAAAGCAAGAAGTCTGTAGATTTTGAGCTATTTTCTTTCTGTACATGAAACAAGAATTTGGTGGATTTTGAGCCCTAATTCTTTAAACAAGAATTATGTTGAGTTTGAGCAGTTTTCTTTCTGTGCATGAAAACGAGAACTCTGTTGATTTTAAGCAATTGTTTTCTGGGAGAAGTCTTTTGATTTTGAGCAATTTTCTTTATGTCGAAGCAAGAAGTGTCAAGCTATTTTCTTTCTGTACATGAAACAAGAATTCTGTTGAGTTTGAACATGTTTTTCTTTTTGTGCATGAAAACGAGAAGTCTGTCAATTTCAAACAATTTTCGATTTTAATGTAAAAACAAGAAATCTGTTGATTTTGGGTAATTTGTTTCTTTATGTCAAAGCAAAAAGTCTGTAGATTTTGAGCAGTTTTCTGTCTGTGCATGCAAACGAGAAGTCTGTTGATTTTGAGCAAATTTCTTTCAGCGAGAAGTCTTTTTTTAAGTTTGAGCAATTTGTTTTTAATGTCGAAGCAAGAAGTCTGTAGATTTTGAGCTATTTTCTTTCTGTACATGAAACAAGAATTCGGTGGATTTTGAGCAGTTTTCTATCTGTGCATGAAAACGAGAAGTCTTTTAATTTGGAGCAATTTTCTTTCGGCGAGAAGTCTTTTGATTTTGAGCAATTTATTTTCTTTATGTCGAAGCAAGAAGTGTCTTGATTTTTAAGCTATTTTCTTTCTGTACACGAAACAAGAATTCTGTTGAGTTTGAACATGTTTTTCTTTTTGTGCATGAAAACAAGGTCAAGGTCAAGGTTCAAAACGAGAAGTCTGTCAATTTCAAACAATTTTCGATTTTAATGTAAAAACAAGAAATCTGTTGATTTTGGGTAATTTGTTTCTTTATGTCAAAGCAAGAAGTCTGTAGATTTTGAGCAGTTTTCTGTCTGTGCATGCAAACGAGAAGTCTGTTGATTTTGAGCAAATTTCTTTCAGCGAGAAGTCTTTTTTAAAATTTTGAGCAATTTGTTTTTAATGTCGAAGCAAGAAGTCTGTAGATTTTGAGCTATTTTCTTTCTGTACATGAAACAAGAATTCGGTGGATTTTGAGCAGTTTTCTATCTGTGCATGAAAACGAGAAGTCTTTTAATTTGGAGCAATTTTCTTTCAGCGAGAAGTCTTTTGATTTTGAGCAATTTATTTTCTTTATGTCGAAGCAAGAAGTGTCTTGATTTTGAGCTATTTTCTTTTTGTACGTGAAACAAGAATTCTGTTGAGTTTGAACATGTTTTCTGCGTCTGTCATTTTTTAGGAATATGATTTTTTAATGTAAAAACAAGAAATCTGTTGATTTTAGGTCATTAGTTTTTTTTCATCTTTAGCTTGGGAACGTTTTATTGTAATACAAAGTAGCATGTTGCAGGAATCGGTCTGAATCCAGCATCGATTCTGAATCGAATCGTACCCCAAGAATCGGAATCGAAATTAGGAACCCTATTGATTTTGAATGTCACCTTAGTCAGTCAAAACAAAGCACAATTAAGTGTCAGAACCCTATTTGTTTTGGGTCAAAGGTCAATTCAGTACTCGTTTGCTTTCTTCACTTTGAACTTGACCCTTTAAACTGTCTGTTTTTAGACATGGCTTCAAAACAGGAACCCTATTGATTTTGAATGGGACCAAGAATTTCCAGAGTTGACTTGTAGTCCACGTAGATGTTTTATTCGCTAAGGAGGTCTCACTCTGTGCCCGCCTTGGACTTTAAGAGGAAGAATCTGGAAGCTTCTGGTTCTCGGGCATCGAGCCAAGGACCAGACGCTCCACTTTTTACCGTGCCGCCGCTATTCCCACGTCGCCTCCGCTCGCAAACAGGAAGCGGCGAGGCAGACGCTCTCGTCTCCTGCCAAACACGTCTTCATGGTCACCACTCAGGAGGGGGAGGGGCGTCGCTGCGGTGTGGGCCAATCAGACGTCACGAGACAGGAAGTAGATGTAAACCACCTATGGAGTATGTCTGTTCTCTTGTACTTCCTGTCCTCAAACAGGAAGTTCATTATAACTTTTATTTTGAAATGTTAACAACGAGCTGACTTGTTTCCTGCAAAAAAAAGACGACACAACACGGCAATATGGCTGTTTGACCGCACGTCAGGGCAAGAAGTCTGTTGATTTTGAGAAATTTTCTTTCTGTACATGATACAAGAATTCTGTTGATTTTCAGCTATTTTCTTTCTGTACGTCAAAACAAAAAGTCTAATGATTTTGAGCAATTCTCTTTCTGTTCATGATACAAGAATTCTGTTGATTTTGAGCAATTTTCTTTCTGTACATGATACAAGAATTCTGTTGACTTTCAGCAATTTTCTTTCTGTAAATGATACAAGAATTATGTTGATTTTCAGCAATTTTCTTTCTGTATGTCAAAACAAAAAGTCTTAGGATTTTGAGCAATTTTCTTTCTGTACATGATACAAGAATTCTGTTGACTTTCAGCAATTTTCTTTCTGTACATGATACAATAAATCTATTGATTTTCAGCAATTTTCTTTCTGTACGTCAAAACAAAAAGTCTAATGATTTTGAGCAATTTTCTTTCTGTTCATGATACAAGAATTCTGTTGATTTTGTGCAATTTTCTTTCTGTACATGATACGAGAATTCAGTTGATTTTCAGCTATTTTCTTTCTGTACGTCAAAACAAAAAGTCTAATGATTTTGAGCAATTTTCTCTCTGTTCATGATACAAGAATTCTGTTGATTTTGTGCAATTTTCTTTCTGTACATGATACAAGAATTCTGTTGATTTTCAGCAATTTTCTTTCTGTACGTCAAAACAAAAAATCTTATGATTTTGAGCAATTTTCTTTCTGTACATGATACAAGAATTCTGTTGACTTTCAGCAATTTTCTTTCTGTACATGATACAATAATTCTATTGATTTTCAGCAATTTTATTTATGTACGTCAAAACAAAAAGTCTAATGATTTTGAGCAATTTTCTTTCTGTTCATGATACAAGAATTCTGTTGATTTTGTGCAATTTTCTTTCTGTAAATGATACAGGAATTCTGTTGATTTTCAGCAATTTTCTCTCTGTACATGATACAAGAATTCTGTTGATTTTCAGCAATTTTCTTTCTGTATATGATACAATAATTCAGTTGATTTTCAGCAATTTTCTTTCTATACACGATACAATAATTCTGTTGATTTTCAGCTATTTTCTTTCTGTATATGATACAAGAATTCAGTTGATTTTCAGCAATTTTCTTTCTATACACGATACAATAATTCTGTTGATTTTCAGCAATTTTCTTTCTGTACATGATACAAGAATTCTGTTGATTTTCAGCAATTTTCTCTCTGTACATGATACAAGAATTCTGTTGATTTTCAGCAATTTTCTTTCTGTATATGATACAATAATTCAGTTGATTTTCAGCAATTTTATTTCTATACACGATACAATAATTCTGTTGATTTTCAGCAATTTTCTTTCTGTATATGATACAATAATTCTGTTGATTTTCAGCAATTTTCTTTCTGTACATGATACAAGAATTCTGTTGAGTTTCAGCAATTTTTTTTTCTGTACATGATGAAATAATAGTGTTGATTTTGAGCAATTTTCTTTTTGTACGTCAAAGAAAGAAGTCTTATGATTTGGAGCAATTTTCTTTCTGTACATGATACAAGTATTCTGTTGAGTTTCAGCAATTTTCTTTCTGTACATCAAAACAAAAAAGTCTTATGATTTTGAGCAATTTTCTTTGTGTACATGATACTAGAATTCTGTTGATTTTCAGCAATTTTCTTTTTGTACATGATACAAGGATTCTGTTGATTGACAGCTATTTTCTTTCTGTATGTCAAAGCAATAATTCTATTGATTTTTAGCAATTTTATTTTTGTACTTCAAAGCAAGAAGTCTGTCGGTTTTAATCAATTTGTTGTCTTTAAGTCCAAAAAGAAGTCTGTTGATTTTGATAAATTTTCCTTTTCAATGTAAAAGCAATAAGTCGATCGGTTAATGTGTAGTAAAAAGACACCTATTTATTTTGAATGTAGATAGGTTAATGTGTAGTAAAAAAGACAGCTATTTATTTTGAATGTAGACGGTACATTAAATGTGTAGTAAATAGGACATCTATTTATTTTGAATGTAGATAGGTTAATGTGTAGTAAAAATACACCTATTTATTTTGAATGTAAATAGGTTACTGAGTAGTAAAAAAGACACCTATTTATTTTGAATGTAGATAGGTTAATGTGTAGTAAAAAAGACAGCTATTTATTTTGAATGTAGACGGTATATTAAGTGTGTAGTAAATAGGACACCTATTTATTTTAAATGTAGATAGGTTAATGTGTAGTAAAAATACACCTATTTATTTTGAATGTAGATAGGTTAATGAGTAGTAAAAAAGACACCTATTTATTTTGAATGTAGATAGATTGATGTGTAGTAAAAAGACACCTATTTATTTTGAATGTAAATAAGTTAATGTAGAGTGAAGAGACACCTATTTATTTTGAGTGTAGACAGGTACATTAAATGTGTAGTAAATAGGACACCTATTTATTTTAAATGTAGATAGGTTAATGTGTAGTAAAAATACACCTATTTATTTTGAATGTAGATATGTTAATGAGTAGTAAAAAGACACCTATTTATTTTGAATGTAAATAAGTTAATGTAGAGTGAAGCGACACCTATTTATTTTGAGTGTTGATAGGTTAATGAGTAGTAAAAAAGACACCTATTTATTTTGAATGTAGATAGGTTAATGTGTAGTAAAAAGACACCTATTTATTTTGAATGTAGATAGGTTAATGTGTAGTAAAAAGACACCTATTTATTTTGAATGTAAATAAGTTAATGTAGAGTGAAGCGACACCTATTTATTTTGAATGTAGATAGGTTAATGTGTAGTAAAAAGACACCTATTTATTTTGAATGTAGATAGGTTAATGTGTAGTAAAAAGACACCTATTTATTTTGAATGTAAATAAGTTAATACGGAGCCCCTAAAGGGACATGGGATTTTTTTTTTTTTTAGACATGTATCTCGTGGCCACGAGAAAGTATCTCGTGGCCACGAGAAAGTATCTCGTGGCCACGAGAAACTTTCTCGTGGCCACGAGAAACTTTTTATAAAAAAAAAAAAAAAAAAAAAAAAAATTTAATTTTTTTTTTTTTTTTTTTTTTTTAATAAAAAGTTTCTCGTGGCCACGAGAAACTTTCTCGTGGCCACGAGAAACTTTCTCGTGCGCACGAGAAACTTTCTCGTGGCCACGAGAAACTTTCTCGTGGCCACGAGAAACTTTCTCGTGGCCACGAGAAAGCATTGGATGCGTGCTGATGTGTGTTAAAATGGCAGTTTAGGAGTTAATATGGCTGTATTTCCAGATAGGACTTTCCCCCATGTGTGTTGTGGCAAAATGTGAATGCTTGATTAGTAGGTGTGAGACAAACACTTTATCTTCCTGGTTATTGTAACGCTACGTGTTTGACATTATTTAAGACTTTATCATGCCCGGGAAAGGACAGTTTTCCTCTTCTGTGGCTGTGGGGGGTGGGCGTGGCTTGCGGACCTGCAGTGAAGCGGAGTGTGTCAGTTAGTCCCATGTTGATGTGATCAAACTTCTTTCTTGCTTGGAAGATACACACACAATTGCAACTGTTATTTCTTCCTGCAAATAATAAATATGTACAACGTGTTTGGATGTATTCATTTATGTAAAATTGTCATTAAATGTAATATTGCCTGATACGACGTACGTAATATTTTGATATTTACACATCGCATATTTACAC
Organism: Entelurus aequoreus; assembly: GCF_033978785.1. Lineage (NCBI taxonomy): Eukaryota > Metazoa > Chordata > Actinopteri > Syngnathiformes > Syngnathidae > Entelurus > Entelurus aequoreus. The sequence goes on along the minus strand of NC_084738.1, from coordinate 76,724,537 downwards.
ACGCGCATCTGACTAGAATACCCTTATGTGCATTACATATATCAACATCAACTACCTACTGTACTGTTTACTTGTTGAAATACCCTTTTTAGAACAAATATCTACCCACATAATATATATGTGTATATATAATATATATATATGTGTATGTATGTATATGCATATATATATATATATATATATATATATATATATATATATATATATATATATATATATATATATATATATATATATATATATATATATATATATATATATATGTGTATCTATATATATATATATATATATATATATATGTATATGTATATATATATATATATATATATGTATATGTATATATATATATATATATATATATATATATATATATATATATATATACATATATATATATATATATATATATATATATATATATATATATATATATATATATACATATTATGTATAAGCATGTATATATATACTCTACCGTTTAAAAGTTTGGGGTCACATTGAAATGTCCTTATTTTTGAAGGAAAAGCACTGTACTTTTCAATGAAGATAACTTTCAACTAGTCTTAACTTTAAAGAAATACACTCTATACATTGCTAATGTGGTAAATGACTATTCTAGCTGCAAATGTCTGGTTTTTGGTGCAATATCTACATAGGTGTATAGAGGCCCATTTCCAGCAACTATCACTCCAGTGTTCTAATGGTACAATGTGTTTGCTCATTGGCTCAGAAGGCTAATTGATGATTAGAAAACCCTTGTGCAATCATGTTCACACATCTGAAAACAGTTTAGCTCGTTACAGAAGCTACAAAACTGACCTTCCTTTGAGCAGATTGAGTTTCTGGAGCATCACATTTGTGGGGTCAATTAAACGCTCAAAATGGCCAGAAAAAGAGAAGTTTCATCTGAAACTCGACAGTCTATTCTTGTTCTTAGAAATGAAGGCTATTCTACAAAATTGTTTGGGTGACCCCAAACTTTTGAACGGTAGTGTATATATATATATTATATTACTGTAACTTGTTCTTAAAAATAGTAGTTATTTTGTTTGTCAAATTTAGTGTTTGTGTGTATATATGTATACTGTATATTTTTATGTGTGTTTCTTCCTATACAGTATACATGTATATGTGTGTGTGTGCGTGTATATACTGTATATATATATATGCATATACATACATACACATATATATATATTATATATACACATATAAATTATGTGGGTAGATATTTGTTCTAAAAAGGGTATTTCAACAAGTAAACAGTACATTAAGTAGTTGATGTTGATATATGTAATGCACATAAGGGTATTCTAGTCAGATGCGCGTGTGTAAATATGCGATGTGTAAATATCAAAATATTACGTACGTCGTATCACTTTTTGTCAGGCAATATTACATTTAATGACAATTTTACATAAATGAATACATCCAAACACGTTGTACATATTTATTATTTGCAGGAAGAAATAACAGTTGCAATTGTGTGTGTATCTTCCAAGCAAGAAAGAAGTTTGATCACATCAACATCGGACTAACTGACACACTCCGCTTCACTGCAGGTCCGCAAGCCACGCCCACTCCCCCACAGCCACAGAAGAGGAAAACTGTCCTTTCCCGGGCATGATAAAGTCTTAAATAATGTCAAACACGTAGCGTTACAATAACCAGGAAGATAAAGTGTTTGTCTCACACCTACTAATCAAGCATTCACATTTTGCCACAACACACATGGGGGAAAGTCCTATCTGGAAATACAGCCATATTAACTCATAAACTGCCATTTTAACACACATCAGCACGCATCCAATGCTTTCTCGTGGCCACGAGAAAGTTTCTCGTGGCCACGAGAAAGTTTCTCGTGCGCACGAGAAAGTTTCTCGTGGCCACGAGAAAGTTTCTCGTGGCCACGAGAAACTTTTTATAAAAAAAAAAATAAAAAAAAAATATTAATTTTTTTTTTTTTTTTTTTTTTTTTTAAATAAAAAGTTTCTCGTGGCCACGAGAAACTTTCTCGTGGCCACGAGATACTTTCTCGTGGCCACGAGATACATGTCTAAAAAAAAAAAAATTCCCATGTCCCTTTAGGGGCTCCGTAAGTTAATGTAGAGTGAAGCGACACCTATTTATTTTGAGTGTTGATAGGTTAATGTGTAGTAAAAAGAAACCTATTTATTTTGAATGTAGATAGGTTAATGAGTAGTAAAAAAAGACTCCTATTTATTTTGAGTGTTGATAGGTTAATGTATAGTAAAAAGACTCCTATTTATTTTGAGTGTTGATAGGTTAATGTGTAGTAAAAAGACACCTATTTATTTTGAATGTAGATAGGTTGTGTAGTAAAAAAGACACCTATTTATTTTGAATGTAGATAGGTTGTGTAGTAAAAAAGACACCTATTTATTTTGAATGTTGATAGGTTGTGTAGTAAAAAAGACACCTATTTATTTTGAATGTTGATAGGTTGTGTAGTAAAAAAGACACCTATTTATTTTGAATGTTGATAGGTTGTGTAGTAAAAAAGACACCTATTTATTTTGAATGTTGATAGGTTGTGTAGTAAAAAAGACACCTATTTATTTTGAATGTTGATAGGTTAATGTGTAGTAAAAAAGACACCTATTTATTTTGAATGTAGATAGGTAATGTGTAGTAAAAAAGACACCTATTTATTTTGAATGTAGATAGGTTAATGTGTAGTAAAAAATTGCTAACCCTTGTTGCCTAGGTGACGTTTTGACAGTCGGCCATGTTGATTCAGTCACAGCAAGACGACTATTAGTTTTCTTTTGTGACGTAAGCCGCCCAGGTCAAAGGTCAGTTTGCGAGGGATCTATTTGTTTTGAGCAAACTCTCGCAGCCGGGTTCAAAGGTCAAGGCGGCGAACCCGTCAAGAACCCTGTTGATTTGAAGGCAGACGAGACGTGACAGCCGCTGAAGTCGCTTTGACACTTCGAGCCGCGAGCGCACTCTCAGGGCACGATGGCGGTGACGGATGGCTGACATGACGCCTTCCCCCAACACACACACGCACACACACACACACACACACACACACACACACACACACACACACACACACACACACACACACACACACAAACACACACACACTCATACACACACACACACACACACACACACACACACACACACACACACACACGTACAAAAGCGTGTGCGCGCGCCCCTCGCTTGACCGAGCGCTCACCCCGCCATCTTTGTTTGGTTGGGGCACTATTTGTGGCGGCGGCCATGTTGTGACTGTCTGTCTAAAGGTGTGCACGTGTCCCCCGTGTAGACGTGGGCGGGCCGGCGGACCCCATCGCTCCCACCATCATCGTCCCGCCCAGGAACACCAGCGTGGTGACGGGGACGTCGGAGGTCACCATGGAGTGCGTGGCCAACGCCAGGTAAGAAGGACGCCAGCAGGAAACGGCGAGGAGGAGAACACACGTGTGGTTTCCCCCGCAGGCCCCTCATCAAGCTGAGCATCAGCTGGCGCAGGAACGGCGTGCTGGTGGGCGGCGGCCTGAGCGACTTCAACCGCCGCCTGACCGTCCTCAGCCCCCTGGTGGCCGACGCCGGCTACTACGAGTGCGAGGCCGTGCTCCGCAGCAGCAGCGTGCCGTCGGTCAGCGCCGGCGCTTATCTGCACGTCCTCGGTAAGCCCCGCCTTCATCCACACCAACAGGGTTATTGTGCGCCCGCCAGGAAGTATGCCCAGCCCCTTCCTGCTACGTCAGTGGAAAGAATGTGATGGCCAATTTTCCCACATTACACTCCTTGTGTTGGTTCATTCTCTCACACTGCTCTTAGTACCTACTCTACAGCACTGGTATTTATATTGTTTGTATTTACTCCTCGTCAAGTTAACTTTCAGTTTCGATACCCTTCAAGGCAGAGTAACCTAGGATGGACAAAATCCTAAGAGATGGGCAACATTTTAAGAGACTGCTTTAACCTTGAGATAGCTCGGGTTCATTCTCTCACAGCACTGGTATTTATGTTGTTTGTACTTACTCCTCGTCAAGTTAACTTTCAGTTTCGATACCCTTCAAAACGTGGTAACCTAGGTGGATAAAAGCATGAGAGATGGGCAACCATTTTAGAGACTGCTTCGACCTTGAGATAGCTTGATGTTGGTATTTCTATTGTTTGTATTTACTCCACGTCAAGATAACTTTCAGTTTCGATACCCTTCAAGGCTGTGTAACCTAGGATAGACAAAAACATGAGATGGGCTTTGCTTTGATCTTGAGATAGCTCTTGTTCATTTTCTCACAGCGCTGGTATTTATATTGTTTGTACTTACTCCATATCAAGTTAACTTTCAGTTTCGATACCCTTCCAGGCTGCGTAACCTAGGATAAACAAAAGCATGAGAGACGGGCGACCATTTTAGAGACTGCTGACCTTGAGATAGCTCGGTTCATTCTCTCACAGCGCTGGTATTTATATTGTTTGGACTTACTCCACATCAAGTTAACTTTCAGTTTTGATACCCTTCAAAATGTCGTAACCTAAGTCGATAAAAACATGAGAGATGGGCAACCATATTAGAGACTTTTTTGACCTTGAGATAGCTCGGTTCATTCTCTCACAGCACTGGTATTTATATTGTTTGTATTTAACTCCACGTCAAGTTAACTTTCAGTTTCGATACCCTTCAAAACGTGGCAACCTAGGTGGATAAAAACACGAGAGATGGGAAACCATATTAGAGACTGCTTTGACCTTGAGATAGCTCGGTTCATTCTCTCCCAGCGCTGGTATTTATATTGTTTGTATTTACTCCACGTCAAGTTAACTTTCAGTTTCGATACCCTTCAAGGGCGATGTTACGTAGTTGGACAAAAGCATGAGAGACGGGTGACTATTTTAAACACTGCTTCGACCTTGAGATAGCTCGGTTCATTCTCTCACAGCGCTGGTATTTCTATTGTTTGGACTTACTCCACGTCAAGTTAACTTTCAGTTTCGATACCCTTCAAGGGTGATGTAACATAGTTGGACAAAATCATGAGAGATGGGCTTTGCTTGGACTTTGAGATAGCTCTTCTTCATTTTCTCACAGTGCTTGTATTTCTATTATTTGTACTTACTCCATATCAAGTTAACTTTCAGTTTCGATACCCTTCCAGGCTGCGTAACCTAGGATAGACAAAAGCACGACTATTTTAGAGACAGTTTCTGACAAAAGTGCCGCCAGTGAAGGCCTTAGGGCTGAAAGGCGGGACCGAGCTTAATGGCGGCGGGTCCTTTCATGCCAGGAAGGTTTTGATGGCGTCAAGGTTGGCGTGCGAGTGAAAGGTGCGCCCAACTTCCCCTTTGAACGCCGTCCTCCCGCCGCCCTTTTGAAGGCGACTGCGAGAACGTGGGCAGAATACAAAAGTCTTTCTTGTTCTCTTTTTAACCCCCGAGTGACGCGGCCCCGAAGTGAGATTCCGTCAGCGCACGCCGCCCAAATAAGGGCGTGGGTTGGTATTTGAAGCGGGTTACATCGGCGGGATTTGTGATTACATCATCATCATCATCATCATCACGCTGGTCTCCCGCAGAGCCGCCGCAGTTCGTCAAAGAACCGGAGAAACACATCACGGCCGAGATGGAGAAGGTGGTGGACATTCCCTGCCAGGCCCGAGGTGAGCGCACGAGACACGCCCGCACACGGCGCCCTACGCTCACGCTCACACTCACCACCTTCCGCAGGTGTGCCGCAGCCGGACATGGTGTGGTACAAGGACGCCACGCCCATCGACCCGGTGAAGACGCCCAGGTACCGGGTGCTGGCGGGCGGCAGCCTGCAGGTCAACGGACTCCTGCCCGACGACACCGGAATGTTCCAGTGCTTCGCCAGGAACGCAGCGGGCGAAGTCCAGACCAACACGTACCTCGCCGTCACCAGTGAGTCAGTTTCCTTGGCATCAAGACCCCTATTGGTTTTGTAGGATGTGTGTCGCAAAAAGGGGTTAAAAAAAACAATCGTTTTGTATCAAAACAAGAACCCTATTCATTTTGCTTAACAAAACAGTCAAAAGTCTAATTATTTTGTTGTCACTGTTCCGCGTCCTCAAGACCCCTATTGGTTTTGAATGAGGTTGGATGCAAAACGGAGTTCAAACAATCATTATATTAAAGAACCCTACGCATTTTGCATTAATAAGGTAGTGAAGTCAAATGATTGTTTATATTTTACAGCGGCATCAAGACCCCTATTGATTTTGTAGGGTGTTTGATGCAAAAAAGGTGTTAAAAAAATTATTGTTTCCTATCAAAGCAAGAACCCTATTCATTTTGCTTAACAAAACAGTCAAAAGTCAAATTATTTTGTTGTCACTGTTTTGCGTCATCAAGACCCCTATTGGTTTTGAATGAGGTTGGATGCAAAACGGAGTTCAAACAATCATTATATTAAAGAACCCTATGCATTTTGCATTAATAAGGTAGTGAAGTCAAATGATTGTTTTTATTTTACCGCGGCTTTAAGACCCCTATTGATTTTGTAGGGTGTTTGATGCAAAAAAGGTGTTAAAAAAATAATTGTTTCCTATCAAAGCAAGAACCCTATTCATTTTGCTTAACAAAACAGTCAAATGATTTTGTTGCGTCATCAAGACCCCTAGTGGTTTTGAATGAGGTTGGATGCAAAACGGAGTTCAAACAATCATTATATTGTAACAAAACAAGAACCCTGTGCATTTTGAATTAATAAGGTAGTGAAGTCAAATGATTGTTTTTATTTTGCCGCGTTTTTATTTTACCTATTGATTTTGTAGGATGTTTGATGCAAAAAAAGGTGTTAAAAAAACAATCGTTTTTTTTTATCAATACTAGAACCCTATTCATTTTGCTTAACAAAACAGTCAAAAGTCAAATTATTTTGTTGTCACTGTTTTACCTCATCAAGACCCCTATTGGTTTTGAATGCAAAACGGAGTTCAGACAATCATTATATTGTATCAAAACAAGAACCCTATGCATTTTGCATTTATAAGGTAGCGAAGTCAAAGGATTGTTTTTATTTTACCGCGGCATCAAGACCCCTATTGATTTTGTAGGATGTTTGATGCAAAAAAGGTGTTAAAAAAAATAATTGTTTCGTATCAAAACAAGAACCCTATTCATTTTGCTTAACAAAACAGTCAAAAGTCAAATGATTTTGTTGTCACTGTTCCGCGTTATCAAGACCCCTAATGGTTTTGAATTAGGTTGGATGCAAAACGGACTTCAAACAATCATTGTATTGTAACAAAACAAGAACCTTATGCATTTTGCATTAATTAGGTAGTGAAGTGAAGTGAAGTGAATTACATTTATATAGCGCTTTTTCTCAAGTGACTCAAAGCGCTTTACATTGTGAAACCCAATATCTAAGTTACATTTAAACCAGTGTGGGTGGCACTGGGAGCAGGTGGGTAAAGTGTCTTGCCCAAGGACACAACGGCAGTGACTAGGATGGCGGAAGCGGGAATCGAACCTGCAACCCTCAAGTTGCTGGCACGGCCGCTCTACCAACCGAGCTATACCGTCCCAAAGGTAGTGAAGTCAAATGATTGTTTTTATTTTGCCGCAGCATCAAGACCCCTTTTGATTTTGTAGGATGTTTGATGCAAAAAAGGTGTTAAAAAAATTGTTTCGTATCAAAACTAGAACCCTATTCATTTTGCTTAACAAAACAGCCAAAAGTCAAATGATTTTACTGCCACTGTTTTGCGTCATCAAGACCCCTATTGGTTTTGTAGGATGTGTGTCGCAAAAAGGGGTTAAAGAATATAATTGTTTCGTTGATCGTTCATTGCTGCTGCCAAATGAATTGCACTGAGTGGAGCGGATCACCACTCCAAGATGGCGGCCCCACGTCTCATCAGCGCTAGTAGGCAGTAGCACTCCATGCTGCGTACCCTTAGGACATGTCTATAATGCTGACTATCATCCGCACAGAGCGCCGACTAGAAATCAGGATGAGTGGAATTTGAACTGCTTCTTCACCCGCAGGTATCGCTCCCAACATCACGGCGGGACCCTCGGACAGCACCGTGATTGACGGCATGTCAGTCATCCTGCACTGCGAGACCTCCGGCGCTCCGAGACCGGCTATCACCTGGCAGAAAGGTGCTGTCACCACATTTCATCTATTACATTGGCTGGCTTACGGACTAAAGCCTGATTGGATTCCAGGATTTAGCCTGCACCGAGATGTTCATGTTTGCATTGCAATGAGGAGCTTTCGCCTCCATTCCCAGCGGAGAAAAGTTAGCATCTTGCACTAAAACACTTGAAAAAGAAACATGAACAGTTTTTGAAAACTTTTCCAAACGTCAACAAAAACTTGTCCAAATTTTGCCCCAGTTTTCGTACACCGACTCGGTTATCATGCGGTCCAACACTGTGCGGAAAAAAGTAGTCCATTTTATAACATTCCATACCAAGAATCCACTCTCTGTATTTTCTTTTTTAATGAGTACGACTGCGAAATGGGGGCCGGAAAAAGTTGCGAGTGTGAGCACAGTGGGACCCCAAAATAGAAAAGTTGGTATAGTGAAGCAAATTCCTCCGTAGGAAACAATATAAACATGACAAAAGTCCATATTTTAGTGAATCTGAACTTAGAAGTCCCTTTGGTGCCCTCACAAACAATCAGAAATCACACAAATCCTTGTATTTTGTTAGTTTTGTCTGGTTGTACTTGAAGAATGTGTTTTGTTTTATTGAGGGGTGTCCCGATACAACTTTTACCACTTATGATACAATACCAGCCCTGCGATGAGGTGGTGACTTGTCCAGGGTGTACCCCGCCTTCCGCCCGAATGCAGCTGAGATAGGCTCCAGCACCCCCCGCGACCCCGAAAGGGACAAGCGGTAGAAAATGGATGGATACAATACCAATATTGACATGACAATCGGATGTTACTGATACTGATAGTCCATATTTTAGTGAATCTGAACTCAGAAGTCCCCTTGGTGCCCTCACAAACGATCATAAATCACAAACATCCTTGTATTTTGTTAGTTTTGTCTGGTTGTACTTGACAAATGTGTTTTATTTTATTGAGGGGTATCCCGATACAACTTTTACCACTTATGATACAATACCAATAATGACATGACAATCGCATGTTACTGATACTGATAGTCCATATTTTAGTGAATCTGAACGCAGAAGTCCCCTTGGTGCCCTCACAAATGATCAGAAATCACAAAAATCCTTGTATTTTGTTAGTTTTGTCTGGTTGTACTTGACAAATGTGTTTTGTTTTATTGAGGGGTGTCCCGATACAACTTTTTCACTTATGATGCAATACCAATATTGACATGACAATCTCATAATACTGATACTGTTCCCCTTGGTGCCCTCACAAACGATCAGAAATCACAAAAATCCTTGTATTTTGTTAGTTTTGTCTGGTTGTACTTGACGAATGTGTTTTTGGGGTGAACTTTTTTCCACTGAGCGCCACAGATTTGGTTGATTTCAAATGCTAACAGTTAGCATGCTGGCCAGATAGTGTCAAGTAACAAAAGACATAAGCAAAATGAGCTAAACAAGCTAGCATGGTAATAGTACTATGCTAACAGGCTAACAATAGCATGCTTACAGTTAGCAGTGAAAAACCAACATATATGACCCAGAAGTGTATACCTGCTAAATTAGCTCAAAACGTTAGCATGCTAAAATGCTAACTTTGACATGTGTCAAGTACCAATAGATATTACTCTGAGGTGTGTAACTGAAAAATGTGTTCAACATGCCAACATTAGCATGTAGCAAGTACCAAAATATCACTTACAAAACTAGCTAAAACAAAAGCTAGCATGCTAATAGGCTAGCTTGCTAACAGGTATCATTCCTTGAGTAACAAAATAATTGAAGCTAAGTTGCAATATTTGAAAAAAAAAGCTTGCATGCTAATAGTAGAATGCTAACGATTGAACTGCGGGTCGTTTAAAAATAATCTAGGGGCCACACTTTGAACACCCTTTAAACTGTAAGTAATTAAAATGTATTATTCTTTTTTTTATTTAATAAAAAATGATGTTAATAATAAAAAATAAAAAAAATAATACAATGAAATAATACTACTACTAATAAAAATAAGATAACAAATAATAATAATTGTAAAAAATCTAATTAAGTAATAGTAATAATAATAAAATAAGATAAATAATAATACAATTAAATAATAGTAATAATAATAAAGATAAGATAATAAATAATAATTTCAAAAAAATCAAATTAAATAATAGTGATAATAATAAAAATACGATAACAAATAATAAATAAGAATACAATTAAATAATATTAATAATAATAAAAATAAGATAATAAATAATAATAATACCATTCCAATTGAATAATGGTAATAATAATAAAAATAAGATAACAAATAATAAATAATTATACAATGAAATAATACTACTAATAATAAAAATAAGATAACCAATAATAATTAAAAATGTCCAATTAAATAATAGTAATAATAATAAAAAATAAGATACCAAATAATAAATAATATTCCAATTAAATAATAGTAATAATAATAAAAATAAGATAACAAATAATAATAATTAAAAAAATTCCAATTAAATAATAGTAATAATAACAAAAATAAGATAACAAATGATAAATAATAATACAATTAAATAATAGTAATAACAATACAAATAAGATAACAAATAATAAAAAATAAAATAACACATATTAATTAATAATAATACAATTACATAATAATTAAAAGAAGATACCACATAATAATAATAAAAAATAATACAATTGAATAATAATAATAATACTAAAATGAATATAATGATAATAATAAATAATACAATTGAATAATAGTAATAATAACAAAAATAAGATAACTAATATTAATGACAATACAAATAATAATAATAATAATAAAATTAAATAATAGTAATATTAATAAAAAGAAGATAACAAATAATAATAATAATAATTATACAAATAGAATTAAATTGTGTGAATGTGAGTGTGAATGTTGTCTTTCTATATGTGTTGGCCCTGGGATGAGGTGGCGACTTGTCCAGGGTGTACCCCGCCTTCCACCCGATTGTAGCTGAGATAGGCTCCAGCACCCCCGCGACCCCGAACGGGACAAGCGGCAGAAAATGGATGGATGGATGGACAACTAAATAATAGTAATAATAATAAAAAATAAGATAACAAATAATAAAAAATAAAATTATAATAATAATACAATTAAATAATAATACAAAAATAAAATAACAAATAATAATATTAATAATAATAATAATTATACAATTAAATAATAATTAAAAGAAGATAACACATAATAATAATAAAAAATAATAAAATTGAATAATAGTAATAATAATAAAACGAAGATAACGAATAATAATGATAATAATAAATAATACAATTAAATAATAGTAATAATAACAAAAAGAAGATAACTAATATTAATGATAATACAACTAATAATAATAATACAATTAAATAATAGTAATAATAATAAAAAGAAGATAACAAATAATAATAATAATAATAATAATACAAATAGAATTAAATTGTGTGAATGTGAGTGTGAATGTTGTCAGTCTATATGTGTTGGCCCTGGGATGAGGTGGCAACTTGTCCAGGGTGTACCCCGCCTTCCGCCCGAATGCAGCTGAGATAAGCTCCAGCACCCCCCGCGACCCCAAAAGAGACAAGCGGTAGAAAATGGATGGATAGATGGATAATAATAATAATAGTAATTATAATAAAAAGAAGATAACAAATAATAATATAACAAAAATATATCAAATCAAATAAAGATGAAACATGTAAAGCATGATATTGTCAATGTGAAGTTGTTTGAACGTGTCAGTGTGACAGTAAGATGTCCTCCTCCAGGTGAGCGTGTCCTGGCCAGTGGTTCGGTGCAGTTGCCTCGCTTCACCCTGCTGGAGTCTGGCAGTCTGCTCATCTCACCCTCACACATCTCTGACGCCGGCACCTACACCTGCATGGCCAGCAACTCCCGCGGCATCGACGAGGCGTCCGCCGACCTGCTGGTCTGGGGTAAGTGCCGCCGCCTCCTATCACGCCACGTCCTGTGAGAACGTTCCCTCACCTCCTCCTCAGCTCGCACTCGGATCACCACGCCACCGCAGGACCAGAGCGTGATCAAAGGCACCAAGGCGGCGCTGACCTGCGGGGTCACGCACGATCCCAGCGTCAATGTCAGGTGAGGCGCTTTTTTTCAAAGCGGACGTGACAGAAGAGAGTTCCTGTGCCGGCTCCGCCTCCATCTTTAGCGGATTGACGGCACGCACCTGTAAAGTGCGCCTTCATCCGCCCCCGTCACACATCTGACGCCGCTTTGGACAGGCGGCGGCGCGATGAGAGCGCTTCCCTTCACGGCCCATTAACCTGACACACGTGGTGACAGCTGATGTGGTTGCAGGTACGTGTGGGAAAAAGAGGGCGCGGCCATCAACGCGCACGCCGTCCCTCGCCTGCAGCAGGACGGCGACGGCACCCTTCACATCTCCCAGACGTGGTCGGGCGACATCGGCACCTACACCTGCCGCGTCACCTCGGTGGGCGGCAACGACTCCCGCAGCGCTTACCTCCGAGTCAGGTGGGCCTCCCCTCCCCTCCCCCACACGCACACATCTAGTGACATCACGCCATCTGTGGCGTTCATCAGACTGACACGTGGCGTTATGAATATTGAAGTATGCAGCGCTGCCATCTTGTGGTAGCTAATAAAAAAACACACATGAGGAGTTTGCCTACAGCCACAGCTGATCATGTTTAGTGGATGGAGTTAGCATGTATGCTAGCTACTGTTTTGGTTCATGCCAGGGGTGTCCAAACTTTTTACACTGAGGGTCACATACTGAAGAATGAAAGCATGTAGGGACTATTTTATTATTTGTATGTACATATATACATATATGTTTGTATATATATGCATGTATATATATGTTTGTATGTATATATAAATATGTATGCATGTATATATATATATATATGTATACACACATGTATATATATAAGTATTTATATTTTTGTATACGGACATATGTTTATATAAATATACGTATATGTATTTTTATTTATTTATATATACATATATATGTACATATATACATATTTACACATATATGTTTGTATATATGTATGTATACACATATATGTACATATAAAAGTATTTATATTTATGGAAATTAATATGTGTTTGTACATTTATATATATACATATATGTGTGTGTATGTATATATAAGTATATATATATGTATACAAAAATATGTTTATATAAATATATGTATATATATTTATATACATATATGTAAATATGTGTATGCATATGTATAAGTATTTATATTTATGTATATGCACAAATGTTTGTATAAATATATGTGTACATATATATATATATATATTTATATATACATATTTACACATATATGTGTGTACATATATGTATATATGTATGTATACACATATATGTACATATATAAGTATTTATATTTATGTATACGAATATATGTTTATATAAATATACGTATATATATATATTTATATATACATATATGTATATATGTGTAAATATAAATATATATACGTGTATATATACTGTACATATTTACATTTATATATACATGTGTGTATATGTATATATATTTATGTATACAAATATGTTTATATAAATATACGGATATATATTTATATATACATATATGTAAATATGTGTATGTATATATATATATATATATATATATATATATATATATATATATATATATATATATATATATATATATATATATATATATATATATAAAGTTACACTAAAACTCTTGAGGATACAAAGAGTGTTTTACTTTCAACGCTCAACTTCATATCCATCCGTCAATGATATATTTTTATTTTATTTTTTTATTTCTTGGTTCTTTGTCAAAGAAAACTTGTGTTTTTTATATATGACAATCACACAAACATATGCAACATTTTCCCCCATTTTTTTTTTTCAAAATACAATATTTGATGTGAAGTAATCCATAACGACATTGATTTTAATACATTATTATTTTTGGCCAATGACAGTTTAAAAAACAAAAAAAATTGCATTAAAATCAAAATTATTTGGGTCTCATTCATAAAAGTGTTAAAATAAGTCTTACTTTTTTTTTTTTTCTTCAACACTTCAGATTTGTTCGTAAATTATCATTTTTGATATTTATTTTAAATAATGTTTTTTTACGCTCTTTTTTTATCACAATAAACAGTTTTGTCATATGTCAGAAACACAACATATGCAATATTTACCCAAAAAGTATTTCAAAGTGCAATATTTGATGTGAACTCATTGAAGCCTTCAATAATTCTCAACATTATTGATTTTGATTCATTATTATGTTTTGAACAATAATAGAAGCTTTGTGTTGTTAGAGTCAACATTGCAGCTACAATTCAAAACGCTAAGGAGTTGATGGTGTGTGTGAATGATTTGATCTGAAAGCCTCTTGTCTGGCCCCTCAGGCAGCTGCCTCATGCTCCTGAGAATCCTGCGGCCGCGCTGAGCGCGTCCGAGCGCCGCGCCATCGACCTGACCTGGGCCAAGGCCTTCGACGGCAACAGCCCGCTCATCCGCTACATCGTGGAGGTCTCGGAGAACAGTAGGTTGACCACAGCCACGAGACTGGCACGCTCAAATTAATGGCAACGACTACTTCCTGGCTACGGCAACACAACTAGGACAAACTCAGTTGAACGCATGCTTGCAAATGATACTCAGAAGAGTGAGAAAACAAGATGAATAGTATCAAGTTATCCACGCCAACTTGATCGATACCGTTCTAACATTACACACCACTAAATAAGTCAAAAGTATCGTATTGGTATCAGTAGTTGTCATGTCAATATCGGTATTGTATCACACGTGAAAAAGTTGTATCGGGACACCCCTCAATAAAATAAAACACCTTCTTCAAGTACAATCAGACAAAACTAACAATTTACACAATTTTTTTCGTGATTTTCTGATCGATTGTGAGGGCACCAAGGGAACTTCTAAGTTAAGTTAAAGATAAAGTACCAATGATTGTCTCACACACACACTAGGTGTGGCGAGAATTATTCTCTGCATTTGGCCCATCACCCTTGACCACCCCCTGGGAGGTGAGGGGAGCAGTGAGCAGCAGCAATGGCCGCACCTGGGAATCATTTGTGGTTATTTAACCCCCAATTCCAACCCTTGATGCTGAGTGTCAAGCAGGGAGGTAATGGCTCCCATTTTTATAGTCTTTGGTATGACTCGGCCGGGGTTTGACCTCACGTACAATGTACAATATTTTTTGTGTGATTTACGATCGTTTGTGAGGGCACCAAGGGGACTTCTGAGTTCAGCTTCACTAAGATATGGACTTTTGTCGAGGCTGGAACCAATTATTCATGTTTATGTTTCGTATGGAGGATTTTTTTAAAATCGCGAATTGAAATATAGCTTCACCACTTTATTCATAATTTTTGTGCTAAATAAACTTTTTATTTTTTTTAAATCGTGAATTGAAATACAGCTTCACCCCTTTATTCATAATTTTTGTGCTAAAGAAACTTTTTTTTTTTTTATCGTGAATTTAAATACAGCTTCACCACTTTATTCATAATTTTTGTGCTAAAGAAACTTTTTATTTTTTTTTAATCGTGAATTGAAATACAGCTTCACTATTCACTATACCAACTTCTCTATTTAGGTTCCACCGTGCTAGCACTCGCAACTTTTCCCGGCCCCCTGCGGTGGACCATTTTGCGGTCATACTCCATAAAAAAGAAATACAGAGAGTGGATTCTCGGTGTGGGCGCTCCATTAGGTGGAATGTTATAAAAGCGGGTCTGGTGTCATCACCCAACAAGAGACAAACAGGAAGTTGAAGAAGAATTTAAGATCAACAAGCGTCGTTAGCGGAGTCTGGTTATTTAAGTCCTGCGTGAGAAACACGTGGCGTTCCACATCAAGCGTGTTGGATGTTTCTCCGCGTTCTAAAAGCCGTCAGTCAGCGGAGAGCTCGTGAATATTCCCCGTGATGTGACGGATATGTGTGGGTTTCAACAAGTCCTCCATCATGTCGTCACCACAGTCAAATTGTTTGCTTTAAAGGAAACTTACTTTCATTGAGGGCCACATGGCAGTTTAACAGTGAATAATATACATTATGTATATATATATAAAACATGTGTATAATTGTCTATGTTAGGGTTCTACGGTATACCGGTACTAGTGTAGTACCGCGATACTAATAAATCATATTCGGTGCTGTCAGGTTCAAACACTGATGACATCTATTAAACAAGACAAGAAGCAAGGAATTAAACATAGACATAATAAAATTTAGCTCAATTGAGGAGAAACGCGTAGACCTGTACCCTTGCACAGTGTCCCACCACGCCCTGACGGAAGATTGTACGCCTCCTCTTTTATTTGGACTTTCCCTGATTACGTGGCAACAGCTGTTTCTAAAGGAAGGGGGTGGTAAACAGCCGCTGTCTTTGGTCACAAAACAGTTCAAAGAAAAGGTGCCTGGAGGTGGGGTCAGGCCCTGCTTCTTCTCCGCTTTGTAGATCTCGGGTCAAGACAAAATCTTCCCGTGGATTACAATACATCAAAGAAACAGACACCTTCATGTCGCTTCCCATCCTACACAGTGGAGTTTTACAAGCCTTCTTGCTTGGTAGGATCAAAGATACGCTTTTGTCCTCTCGCCGGGAACTCATGGCAACACAAAGTTTTGTGATAACTTAGATACAATAATTCTGACGGGTACTGTACAGGTCCAATATTTTTTGTTAAAATGCAGACAATAATGCCATTTTTTTGTGGTCCCCTTTATTTAGAAAAGTATCAAAAAGAAGCGACTGGAACTGATATGTGTCAATAAAGTCGTTAATATTTTCTCACAAAATTTAATTGATATCCTCTGAGCGCGTTTGTCGTTTCGGCTTCAAACTACTACAGGAGAGAGATTGAACCCTTCTGATTGACGGATACTCAAAGAGTTTTGATAAGTGCTACGGTTTTGATTTTACGAGCCTTCAAAGAAAAGAACCACTGTGCCGCAGCACCTAGGGGAAAAAACACAGACACAACTTCCTCTAACTCCCAGTACGAATATCGTAGAGACATGAAACAAAAACCTCTATGTAGGTCTGACTTAGAGCTAGATTTCATACACTGACATCCTTCAGCAAAAATCAACAGGAAGTTGGCAATCACCCCTTCAAAACAAAAGTTTCATAAAAACACTCATTTTTGCCTCTTTGAGCTGTGAATTTGACCCCCTTAAAATACTTCAAAACTCACCAAACTTTTCACACACATCAGGACTGGCGGAAATTGCGATCTAATAAAAAAACCGAACCCCAAAACTCAAAATTGCGCTCTAGCGCCCCCTAGGAATAAAACACAGACAAAACTGCTCCTCGGAGGAAAACACAGACAAAACTGCTTGTAACTTCCGGTAGGAACGTCTTAGAGACATGAAACAAAAACCTCTATGTAGGTCTCACTTAGACCTACATTTCATAGATTGACATCCTTCAGCAAAAATCAACAGGAAGTTTGATATCCCCCCTTCAAATCAAAATTTTTGTAGAAAGCGGTCACCAAACATCAAACATTATCTCCTCTGAGCGCGTTTGTCGTTTCGGCTTCCAACTGCTACAGGAGAGAGATTGAACCCTTCTGTTTGACGGATACTCAAAGAGTTTTGATAAGTGCTACGGTTTTGATTTTACGAGCCTTCAAAGAAAAGAACCACTGTGCCGCAGCACCTAGGAAAAAAACACAGACTCAACTTCCTCTAACTCCCAGTACGAATATCGTAGAGACATGAAACAAAAACCTCTATGTAGGTCTCATATATTTCATAGATTGACATCCTTCAGCAAAAATCAACAGGAAGTTTGATATCCCCCCTTCAAAACAACATTTTTGTAAAAAGCGGTCACCAAACATCAAACATTATCTCCTCTGAGCGCGTTGGTCGTTTCGGCTTCAAACTACTACAGGAGAGAGATTAAACCCTTCTGATTGACGGATACTCAAAGAGTTTTGATAAGTGCTACGGTTTTGATTTTACGAGCCTTCAAAGAAAAGAACCACTGTGCCGCAGCACCTAGGGAAAAAAACACAGACACAACTTCCTCTAACTCCCAGTACGAATATCGTAGAGACATGAAACAAAAACCTCTATGTAGGTCTGACTTAGAGCTAGATTTCATACACTGACATCCTTCAGCAAAAATCAACAGGAAGTTGGCAATCACCCCTTCAAAACAAAGGTTTCATAAAAACACTCATTTTTGCCTCTTTGAGCTGTAATTTGACCCCCTTAAAATACTTCAAAACTCACCAAACTTTTCACACACCTTTCGGACTGGCGGGAATTGCGATCTAATAAAAAATCCGAACCCCAAAACTCAAAATTGCGTTCTAGTGCCCCCTAGGAATAAAACACAGACAAAACTGCTCCTCGGAGGAAAACACAGACAACACTGCTTGCAACTTCCGGTAGGAACGTCTTAGAGACATGAAACACAAACCTCTATGTAGGTCTCACTTATACCTACATTTCATAGATTGACATCCTTCAGCAAAAATCAACAGGAAGTTTGATATCCCCCTTTCAAAACAAAATGTTTGTAAAAAGCGGTCACCAAACATCAAACATTATCTCCTCTGAGCGCGTTTGTCGTTTCGGCTTCAAACTGCTACAGGAGAGAGATTGAACCCTTCTGTTTGACGGATACTCAAAGAGTTTTGATAAGTGCTACGGTTTTGATTTTACGAGCCTTCAAAGAAAAGAACCACCGTGCCGCAGCACCTAGGAAAAAAAACACAGACACAACTTCCTCTAACTCCCAGTACGAATATCGTAGAGACATGAAACAAAAACCTCTATGTAGGTCTGACTTAGAGCTAGATTTCATACACTGACATCCTTCAAAACTCAAAATTGCGCTCTAGCGCCCCCTAGGAATAAAACACAGACAAAAATGCTCCTTGGAGGAAAACACAGACAAAACTGCTTGTAACTTCCGGTAGGAACGTCTTAGAGACATGAAACAAAAACCTCTATGTAGGTCTCACCTAGACCTACATTTCATAGATTGACATCCTTCAGCAACTAGCACCTGCCAAATATGCGGGCCCGACCAACGCTGCTTGCAGCTTTAATTATTATTGAAGTCACAAAGTGCATAATTTTTTTTAACATACCTCAAAACAGCAGCTTGGAATTTGGGACGTGCTCTCCCTGAGAGAGCATGAGGAGGTTGAGGTGGGGGGGCTAGGGGGTATTGGGGGTGTATATTGTAGCGTCCCGGAAGAGTTAGTGCTGCAAGGGGTTCTGGCTGTTTGTTCTGTCGTGTTTATGTTGTGTTACGGTGCGGATGTTCTCCCGAAATGTGTTTGTCATTCTTGTTTGGTGTGGGTTCACAGTGTGGCGCATATTTGTAACAGTGTTAAAGTTGTTTATACGGCTACCCTCAGTGTGACCTGTATGGCTGTTGACCAAGTATGCCTTGCCTTTACTTTTGTGTGTGAAAAGCCGTAGATATTATGTGCCTTTAAGGTTTATTGGCGTTCTGTACTTCTCCCTAAATCCGTGTACCACTCCATACAGCGGCGTTTTAAAAAGTCATACATTTTACTTATTGGAAACCGATACCGATAATTTACGATATTACATTTTAAAGCATTTACCGTCCGATAATATCGGCAGTCCGATATTATCGGACATCTCTAATCATAACACATAGACAATACATGCTCTCATTCACATCTGTCATCATTTGTAAACATTTTAACACACACACACACACACACACACACACACACACACACACACACACACACACACACACACACACACACACACACACACACACACACACACACACACACACACGCCTCCAAAGCCACTTTTTAAGTTCAATTGTCAATGAAGAGTCATCAGTTAGACTTTTGAAGTTTGTTGTGAGGTCGTTCCATTCCTTTATCGCTTCATACGAAAAGGCTGATTGTGCAAAAGAGGTTTTACTCATTTTTTTAACGGCTCGCAGCACATACTCATACAATAAAAACAACAACATTAAAAAGCGTAATAAAAGAGCATATAGGTGGAACTCTTATAACACAAAGACGCCAAGCAATCTGTGTTTTTTTTTTGTTTTTTTTTACTCACAAAATAATAATTAGAGATGTTATTATCGGCCAAAAAATGCTTTAAAATGTGATATCGTAAATTATCGGTATCGGTTATTTTATTATCAGTATCGTTTTTTTTGTTAAGTTTAAAAAAAAAAATTAAATCAACATAAAAAACACAAGATACACTTACAATTAATGCACCAACCCAAAAAAACTCCCTACTCATTCACACAAAAGGGTTGTTTCTTTCTGTTATTAATATTCTGCTTCCTACATTATATATCAATATATATCAATACAGTCTGCAAGGGATACAGTCCGTAAGCACACATGATTGTGCGTGCTGCTGCTCCACTAATAGTACTAACCTTTAACAGTTAATTTTACTCATTTTCATTCATTACTAGTTTCTATGTAACTGTTTTTATATTGTTGTACTTTCTTTTTTATTCAAGAAAATGTTGTTAATTTATTTATCTTATTTTATTTCTTAAAAAGGACCTTATCTTCACCATGCCTGGTTGTCCAAATTAGGCATAATAATTAGGGATGTCCGATAATGGCTTTTTGCCGAAATCCGATATTCCGATATTGTCCAACTCTTTAATTACCGATACCGATATCAACCGATACCGATATCAACCGATACTGATATCAACCGATATATGCAGTCGTGGAATTAACACATTATTATGCCTAATTTGGACAACCAGGTATGGTGAAGATAAGGTACTTTTTAAAAAAATTAGTAAAATAAGATAAATAAATTAAAAACATTTTCTTGAATAAAAAAGAAAGTACAACAATATAAAAACAGTTACATAGAAACTAGTAATGAATGAAAATTAGTAAAATTAAATGTTAAAGGTTAGTACTATTAGTGGACCAGCAGCACGCACAATCATGTGTGCTTACGGACTGTATCCCTTGCAGACTGTATTGATATATATTGATATATAATGTAGGAACCAGAATATTAATAACAGAAAGAAACAACCCTTTTGTGTGAATGAGTGTAAATGGGGGAGGGAGGTTTTTTGGGTTGGTGCAATAATTGTAAGTGTATCTTGTGTTTTTTATGTGGATTTAATTAAAAAAAAAACAATACCGATAATAAAAAAAACGATACCGATAATTTCCGATATTACATTTTAACGCATATATCGGCTGATAATATCGGCAGGCCGATATTATCGGACATCTCTAATAATAATGTGTTAATTCCACGAATGTATATATCGGTATCGGTTGATATCGGTAATTAAAGAGTTGGACAATATCGGAATATCGGATATCGGCAAAAAGCCATTATCGGCCATCCCTAATAATAATAATGAATCCAAATCAATGTTGTGGTGAAGTATTCAAGGCTCACATCAAATATTCCACTTTAAAATAATGTTTGACCTCTGACCAATGGCAAGAGAGTAGGCGTGTCCGGGGGAGAAGAATGCAGACTTACCCTATTTCACTTCAGATTTATGGAACATATTATGAAAAAAAACTATTTACTTACCACATCATTTTATGTTTTTTTTTTTTTTTTTAACCTTACTCTTATTTATTTTTTTGCAGACGCTCCCTGGGCCATCCTCCTGGCCAACATCGAACCCGAGTCGGCGGCGGTGACGGTCAACGGCCTGATCCCGGCACGCTCCTACCAGTTCCGGCTGTGCGCCGTCAACGACGTGGGCAAGGGACAGTTCAGCAAGGAGACGGAGCGGTGAGCCACCGTGACCACGGTTCTATACGTATCTCCCATTTAAGATCTCGGTGCGGCATGTGATACCACACCAGAATACAAAACCCCAAAAAGCAGTGAAGTTGTCACGTTGTGTAAATGGTAAATAAAAAGAGAATACAACAAATCATTTTCAACTTATATTCCATTGAATAGACTGCAAAGACAAGATATTTCATGTTCACACTGAGAAACTTTTTTTTTTTTTACAAATATTAGCTCATTTGGAATTAGTTTAAAAAAAGCTGGCACAAGTGGCAAAAAAGAGTGAGAGAGTTGAGGAATGCTCGTCAAAGACTTATTTGGAACATCCCACAGGTGAACAGGCTCATTGGGAACAGGTGGGTGCCATGATTGGGTATAAAAGCAGCTTCCATGAAATGCTCAGTCGTTCACAGACAAGGACGGGGGCGAGGGTCACCACTTTGTCAACAAATGCCTGAGCAAATTGTTTAAGAACAACATTTATCAACCAGCTATTGCAAGGAATTTAGGCATTTCCCCATCCACGCTCCGTAATATCATCAAAAGGTTCAGAGAATCTGGAGAAATCACTGCACGTAAGCCGCAATGCCCGTGACTTTCGACCCCTCAGGTGGTACTGCATCAAAAAGCGACATCAGTGTGTGAAGGATATCACCACATGGGCTCAGGAACACTTCAGAAAACCACTGTCGGTAACTACAGTCGGTCGCCACATCTGTAAGTGCAAGTTAAAACTCTACTATGCAAATTCAAAGCCATTTATCAACAACACCCAGAAACGCCGCCGGCTTTGCTGGGCCCGAGCTCATCTAAGATGGACTGATGCAAAGTGGAAAAGTGTTCTGTGGTCTGACGAGTCCACATTTCAAATTGTTTTTGGAAACTGTGGACGTCAAAGAAGAGAAGAACCATCCGGATTGTTCTAGGGTGAAAGTGTAAAAGGCAGCATGTGTGATGGTATGGGGGTGTATTAGTGGCCAAGACATGGGTAACTTACACATCTGTGAAGGCACCATTAATGCTGAAAGGTACATACAGCTTTTGGAGCAACATATGTTGCCATCCAAGCGACGTTATCATGGACGCCCCTGCTTATTTCAGCAAGACGATGCCAAGTCATAGTAAAAGAGTGCGGGTACTAGACTGGCCTGCCTGTAGTCCAGACATTGAAAATGTGTGAAGGCTTAAATTTGAGAAGGGAGACTGTTGAACAACTTAAGCTGTACATCAAGCAAGAATGGGAAATAATTCCACTTCAAAAATGTGTCTCCTCAGTTCCCAAACCTTTACTGAGTGTTGTTAAAAGGAAAGGCCATGTAACACACTGGTAAAAATGCCCCTCTGACAACTTTTTTGCAATGTGTTGCTGCCATTCAATTCTAAGTTCATGATTATTTGCCAAAAAGAACAAAGTTTCTCAGTGTGAACATGAACTATCTTGTCTTTGCAGTCTATTCAATGGAATATAAGTTGAAAAGGATTAGTTGTATTCTCTTTTTATTTACCATTTACACAAGGTGACAACTTCACTGGTGTACCGCGAGCCGGCTTTAAGAACACGCCTAACCACTTCCTCAGTAGGGAACACGACATGTCAATACATTGTTTGAGGGCGCTCATGAAGCCTGTTTCCATGGCAACCAGCTGGATGGACTGATCTCTCAAGTCAAGAGTCGGCGTGTGAGCTTGTAAGACGGCCAGAGAGGCGCCGTGAGCGGCGTGCGTTCCTGCGCCGCGTCGCCTCCAAAGGCTGACCTCTCGCTTGGCTCGTCACAGCCTGATGCCACGCCCCGCGGCGCGGGCGCCATCGAGAAACTAAATAAGCGACAAAAAACAAGAATAATAATGAAAACATTAATTTAAGTAACATTTGTAGTATTTTATTGTATTCTCTAATTTGTAAATAATCAGATTGAATTATTATTTATTTTGCATTAGATTTCCATCCATTCATTTTCTACCGCTTGTCCCTTTCAGGGTCACGGGGATGCTGGAGCCTATCCCAGCTGCATTCAGGCATTCGTCATTTTACATTTTTATTACTTGAAATGATGTTACATGCCATATATGGTGGTTATCTTTCTCTGTATTTTATATAATACTTAAAAAAGCAATATGTAGAAAATGCATGTAATAAAATAAAGGTAATAATAATAAAAAAATAGTTGTTTTTTATCAAAAATATAGTTAACAGTATTTGTAGCTTGTATTGAATCACCTGACTAGTATTTAATTAGACAGCAATTTTACTTATATATGCTTTTTGGCATATTTTATTGGATTTTAGTTTCATTCTTTTAACATTTTAAATTGTATAATCCAGGGGTCACCAACCTTTTTGAAAGCAAGAGCTACTTCTTGGGTAGTGATTAATGCGAAGGGCTACCAGTTTGATACACACTTCAATAAATTGCCAGAAATAGCCAATTTGCTCAATTTACCTTTAACTCTATGTAATTATTAATAATTAATGATATTTACACTTAATTGAACGGTTTAAAAGAGGAGAAAACACAAAAAAAATGACAATTACATTTTGAAACATAGTTTACTTCGACTCTTTAAAATTCAAAATTCAACCGAAAAAAAGAAGAGAAAAACTAGCTAATTCGAATCTTTTTGAAAAAATAAAAAATAATAATTTATAGAACATCATTAGTAATTTTTCCTGATTAAGATTAATTTTAGAATTTTGATGACATGTTTTAAACAGGTTAAAATCCGATCTGCACTTTGTTAGAATATATAACAAATTGGACCAAGCTATATTTGCCGAGGTCAACGTTGGGGGAGGGAGAGCGACTTGGACCAAACAACATAACTTCTGTTTTGTCTTCATTTAGGCTCAGGAAGTTAGCTGAAAGCCAGGCTTTGATGTCGTGCAGGCAGTCAATAAGACGTTGAACCGTGTTATTTTGTGCCATGGGAAAATAAATCTGGCAATCATCGGCATAAAAAGGAAATGCAATATCGTACTTCCTAAAAATAGAACCAAGGGGGAGAAGGTAAAGCGCAAATAAGATTGGGGCAAGGATTGAGCCCTGGGGAACCCCATGTTGTAAAGGAGCTGTGGAAGACATAAAACTGTCTATTTTTACACAAAAACTCCTGTCAGTTAGGTACGACCGGAACCAGTTGAGGGCGGCGCCCTCAAGACGAGTGATTAAGGTGGCGTGGTCGACGGTGTCGAAAGCAGCAGACAGATCTAAAAGCACCAGGACAACATGTTTACCAGAATCAGTTGACAGGAGGATATCGTTAAAAACTTTTAAAAGCGCTGACTCTGTGCTGTGGAGGGCTTTAAAACCGGACTGGAACAACTCAGTGATACCATTATCCTCTAAGAAGGGCAACAATTGACTGTAGACAACCTTCTCTAATATTTTAGAAATGTATGGAAGATTAGAGATAGGTATAAGGTTAGAGAGGATAGAGGGGTCGAGGCTTGGTTTTTTAAGTAGAGGTCGTACCACTGCATGTTTAAACTCTACTGGAACTATTCCAGAAGAGAGGCTACTATTGATAATGTTAAGGACACTTGATCCAATAGTAGCAAGTACCTCCTTAAACAGGCGAGGTGGGAGGGAGTCTGCAGGTATGTTACGTTAACATACCAGGCACGTTCTCAGTTGGTTATTTATGCCTCATATAACGTACACTTATTCAGCCTGTTGTTCACTATTCTTTATTTATTTGAAATTGCCTTTCAAATGTCTATTCTTGGTGTTGGCTTTTATCAAATACATTTCCCCCAAAAATGCGACTTATACTCCAGTGTGACTTATATATGTTTTTTTTCCTTCTTTATTATGCATTTTCGGCCGGCGCGACTTATACTCCGAAAAATACAGTATTTATGGCCCGGCCCGGCCAATTTTTTTTTTTATTGTAATTTTGAAGAATTTTTCTGAATGCAACAGTTGATATTCTAGTTTCAAGCATGTTTCACTCAATATAGGTCATCAAATCTCAGCAACAAGCTGTAACATCTTACTGAGATCATTTAGGACCAAAACACTTAAAACAAGTAAAACACTCTAACATCAAATCTGCTTAGTGAGAAGAATTATCTTGCCAGATGGAAAATAAGCAAATATCACCTTTTTTTGAGATATTGAATCTTACTTAGATGTCAGTTTTTGCAGTGAAACGTCTAGAAGCTTCAACTCATGTGTTTCTCCGTCCCTTCCGTGTAGCGTGGCACTCCCAGAGGAGCCCCCCAGCGCTGCCCCCCAGAACGTCATCGCCAGCGGGCGCACCAACCAGTCCATCATGATCCAGTGGCAGCCGCCGCCCGAGAGCCACCAGAACGGCATCCTCAGGGGCTACACCGTCAGGTGAGACCACCTGTTGGACTTTTATGAACGCTTGTTTGTTCATTTTAAGCTCAATTAACCGCGGTAAGGAACCTTAACAAAAAAAAAAAAAAAACCTCACAGCTGGAAGCTAAAAGTTCCACCAGAAGAAAAGACAGTGATTATTTTTTTTATGTGTGCTCCTCATAAACTCCTGTTGGTCTCCCTCCAGCACAGGGATGTCAAACTAGTTTCCATTGAGGGCCACATGGCATCAGAGGGCCGCTTGTAACAGGGAATAATGTAGGAATTTAAATTAATTATTAGTTATATACATTGTTTTAAGTCCATTTCACAGTAACAACTCGACATTTACAACATTTTACTGTAAAATATAGTGTAGGTTTTTTTTAAACATTTTACAGTAAAAGGAAAAACAGTACCACTGTTTTTTGGGGGGTTTTTAGGGAACAATCTGGCAGCTAAGTTGCCAGAATGTTTGTGTTAAATTGACATTGTTTTTTTACAACATGATATTGTTGATGGAAAAAACTGTACAAGTCATTTTTTTTTCTCTGGCAACTTAACTGCCAGTTTTTCTGCCGTAAAAATAAATATTCCCATTTCCAGTAATACACCGTTAAAAACAACAAGCCTAGATTTTACAGTCAAAAACTGGCAGCTCAGTCAACAGAATTTGAACGCAAAAATCAGTAGTCGTTTTTTTATTTTCAATTTACCGTAACCCTAAACCTAACCCTTACCCTAACGTAACCCTAACCTAACCCTTACCCCAGCCCCAGCCCCAACCCCTAACCTAACCCTAAACCCTAACCTAACCCCAACCCTAACCTAAACCCCAACCCTAACCTAACCCCAACCCTAACCTAACCCTAAACCCCAACCCCAACCCTTACCCCAACCCCAACCCTTACCCCAACCCTAACCTAACCCTAAACCCCAACCCTAACCCCAACCCTAACCCTAACCCTAAACCTAATCCTAATCCCAACCCTAACATAAAATGTTTTGTCATTTTTATTAATTTGATGGGTAGTTTGCTGTAAAGTTAAGTATTGTTATTTCTACAAAAACATGTTTGGAAAGTATGCTAATAGACTGTACTAGATGAGGTGTGACTGCTCCAATGCTGAAGTTGAAGTGAAATGCTGACGGAATGTAGTATGACTGTGGATGCTTTTAAAAAAGGCTTAAAAACCCTTATTTTTTTTAAAAAAAGCCTTTTTTTAGATATACGCATACTAGTTTTAGCTATTTGGCTGTTCTAGTTTTTATTTTTTTTGTATTTTTTATTATCTTTTTATTTTATTTATTTATTTTTTAATACACTGTAGCACTTTGAGGTTGTTTACTCAATGTAAAGTGCTTCTTACAAATAAAATATATTATTATAATTCCAACCCTTGATGCTGAGTGCCAAGCAGGGAGGTAATGGCTCCCATTTTTATAGTCTTTGGTATGACTCGGCCGGGGTTTGAACTCAGGACCTATATCATTTCCAGGTGTTTGTGGGAAGGATGTGGCCCCCGGGGCCTTGAGTTTGACACCTGTGCTCCAGCAGGAAGTGTGGCGTTCTGCACCTGCACCAGCTATTGTGTTATTGTTGTTGTGGTCATTGAAGGTACCGCCTGACCGGGCTGCCCGTGGACTACCAGATGAAGAACATCTCCAGCCCGGAGGTGACCAACCTGCTGCTGGAGGACCTGATCATCTGGACCAACTACGAGATCGAGGTGGCGGCCTACAACGGGGCCGGCCTGGGGGCCTTCAGCCACAAGGTGACGGAGTGGACCCTGCAGGGAGGTGAGGGCCGCACGTTCTTTTCCCCTCACGCCCGGACTCCCCGTCCTTACATCCACACGTCCTGTCCATTCAAGTGCCGACCGTCGCCCCCGGCAACGTGCAGGCGGAGCCCGTCAACTCCACCGCCATCCGCTTCACGTGGACGGCGCCCAACCCGCAGTTCATCAACGGCATCAACCAGGGCTACAAGGTTCTGCTGTGACAGGTCGACAATGAGAAAGGAGGCACAGAGAAACATGTCCTCCATCTTCCCCCGCAGCTGCTGGCGTGGGAGCCGGGCAAAGACCGGGGCGTCTCCGTGGTGACCACGCGGCCCAACTTCCAGGACAGCGTGCACGTGGCCTACGTGACGGGCCTGAAGAAGTTCAGCGAGTACTTCACCTCGGCGCTGTGCTTCACCACGCCGGGCGAGGGCCCCCGCAGCCCCCCCAAGCTGCTGAGGACGCACGAGGACAGTAAGTCATGTGACTTGTCATCGCGCCGCACCCACTCTAACGTCCTTCGTGTTTAGCGCCCGGCGCCGTGGGACACCTGAGCTTCACCGAGATCCTCGACACGTCGCTGAAAGTCAGCTGGAGCGAACCCGGCGAGAAGAACGGCGTTCTCACAGGTACACGCACACACCTGAATGTCACAACTCTATTTATGGAAGGCATCATAACACTAATAGGCTCTTAATCTAATATAATATTTGTATTATATTCATGCAGTATTATTGTATTTATTCTTTAATAAAACATATCTTTATATACATATTTAAAACATTATTGTTATAATATTTTACTTTTTCAAATTAGGATGGATATATAACCTTTAATTATACTATATTTTATTTTATATCATCTTTAAATAGTATTTTGATTGATATACATGTTGAATCCATATTTTTCTAAATAGAATTTGATTTTTTTTCAAATAGCCCATTACCTTTAAAATGGTTTTAAAACATATCTGTGTACATTATTATTTTATAGCATTTTTATTTGATATTGTTTTTATTCTTTAATATAGTATAATATATCTTTATATACATATTTAAAACATTTTTGTTATAATACATTATATATTTTACTTTTTCAAATTAGGATGGATATATAACCTTTAATTATTTAATTACAATATATTTTATTTTTTATCATCTTCATTTTCTTTAAATAGTATTTTGATTTATATACATATTGAATTCATATTTTTTAGAATAAAATTATATATTTTTTCAAATCATTATAAATGGTTTTAAAACATATTTGTGTACAGTATTATTTTATTATATTGTTTTAATTTTTTAGTATTGTAATGTATAAAATATCTGTATATAAATACTTATCATAGTATTTTGGTACAGATGATATATGTTATTTATTTAAAATAGCCCACTGTTATCTTTAATTATTTTAAATATTTTACACAGTGTTACTTTATATCACCTTTATTTTGTAATAAATTATTCTACAAAAGATTTTATATATTTATTGAATCTGTTTTTTTTTTTTTTAAATCTTACATTTGTTAAAATAGCCCGTTAACTTGTAAAAATTTTAAATACTATTTTATACAGTGTAATTTTTTATCAACTCTATTTTCTATCAACTATTTTGTATACATATTGAATTTATATTTTTTTTCATAAAATGTGATACTTTTTTTTAAAATAGCCTGTTACCTTTAAATTGTTTACAGTGTTATTTGTGTACAGTATTTTTTTTTATAATTGTTACTTTTAATGTCGTATTTTATCAATTATTTTAATACAAATACTTTTTTTAATATTAAATTAAAAAAAATCATTTCAGTAATTAACTTAATAATAATAAAACAATTAAAAAAACATGTTTAATTATTAAGTTAATATTTAATATACAGTGGTATTTTTAATAAAGTGTTCTCTAATATTTTTACATATATTTGATTTTGTATGTATTAGTTAACATACTACTTTTTTTTTTTTTTTACTTTTTTTACCCCAAATAAATTTTAAAATAAATCCCTATAACATGATTATTTTAATTTAATAACTCTCTGTATGATGCAAAATATAATTAAATGCCTTTTTTATGTATTGCATTATTTGTGGTTCCGGTGTAATAAATGTAGAAAATATGAATAACTTAGTTCCTATTATCATATTGCAGGTTACCGTATCTCGTGGGAGGAGTTTAACCGCACCAACACGCGGGTCACACATTACCTGCCCAGTCTGACCTTGGAGTACCGCGTCACCGGACTGACGGCGCTCACCACCTACACCATCGAGGTGGCCGGCATGACGTCCAAGGGTCAAGGCCATCTGTCGTCCTCCACCATCTCCTCGGGGGTCCCGCCAGGTCAGTGAGGGTCATGTGACACATCTCCTGGTTCCACCTTTTGGAGCAGAGAATTCATACAACAAAATCAAATCATATCATTTAATCATATACATATTAATAACTAGTTTCTAAACGACATTTGCATAACTATGTATTTTAGTGTATTATTTTAAATAACAAATTAGTATTATTATCACAGTTAAGCAACAACTAAACGTTTTACTGTTAAACTAACCTCATTCAGAGATGTATAAAGTGTAAATAATTTTTAAAAATGAGACTATTTTTAATGAAATAAAATTGATAATCTACTTGCAAAATATGGATTATTTTATGACCAAAATTCAATGGTCAAATCAACATCAGAAACTGACATCGGTTAAACGTCGCCAAAAAGCATGTTGTTTCAACGTTGTATTTGTGTTGTAGAATATTGGTTGGAAAATTACCAAAAATTCAATGGTCAAATCAACGTCAGAACCCAACATTGATTAAACGTTGTCAAAAAGCATGTTGTTTCAACGTTATGTTTGAGTTGTAGAATATTGGCAGGAAAAATTACCAAATTTCAATGGTCAAATCAATGTCAGAACCCAACATTGATTAAACGTCGTCAGAAAGCATGTTGTTTCAACGTTGTATTTGTGTTGTAGAATATTGGTTGGAAAATGACCAAAATTCAATGGTCAAATCAACGTCAGAACCCAACATTGATTAAACGTCCTCGAAAAGCATGTTGTTTCAACGTTAAGTTTGAGATGTCGAATATTGGTTGGGAAAATGACCAAAATTCAAAGGTTAAATAAACGTCAGAAACTGACATTGATTAAACGTCGTCAAAAAGCATGTTGTTTCAACGTTGTATTTATGTTGTAGAATATCGGTTGGGAAATGACCAAAATTCAATGGTCAAATCAACGTCAGAACCCAACATTGATTAAATGTCATCAGAAAGCATGTTGTTTCAACGTTAGGTTTGTGTTGTAGAATATTGGTTGAGAATTGACCAAAATTCAATGGTCAAATCAACGTCAGAACCCAACATTGATTAAACATCGTCAAAAAGCATGTTGTTACAACGTTGTATTTGTGTTGATGAATATTGGTTGGGAAATGACAAAATTCAATGGTCAAATCAACGTCAGAAACTGACATTGATTAAACGTCGTCAAAAAGCATGTTGTTTTAACGTTGTATTTTTGTTGCAGAATTATTGGTTGGAAAATTACCAAAATTCAATGGTCAAATCAACATCAGAACCCAACATTGATTGAACGTCGTCAAAAAGCATGTTGTTTCAACGTTAGGTTTGAGTTGTAGAATATTGGTTGGGAAATGACCAAAATTCAATGGTTAAATCAACGTCATAAACTGACATGGATTAAACGTCGTCAAAAAGCATGTTGTTTCAACGTTAGGTTTGAGTTGTAGAATATTGGTTGGAAAATGACCAAAATTCAATGGTCAAATGAACATCAGAACCCAACATTGATTGAACGTCGTCAAAAAGCATGTTGTTTCAACGTTAGGTTTGAGTTGTAGAATATTGGTTGGGAAATGACCAAAATTCAATGGTTAAATCAACGTCAGAACCCAACATTGATTAAACGTCGTCAAAAAGCATGTTGTTTCAACGTTAAGTTTGAGATGTCGAATATTGGTTGGGAAAATGACCAAAATTCAAAGGACATATCAACGTCAGAACCCAACATTGATTAAACGTCGTCAAAAAGCATGTTGTTTCAACGTTAGGTTTGAGTTGTTGAATATTGGTTGGGAAAATAACCAAAATGCAAAGGTTAAATAAACGTCAGAAACTGACATTGATTAAACATTGTCAAAAAGCATGTTGTTTCAACGTTGTATTTGATATAATTAATTATATCAAATACTTAATTATATCGGAATATTGGTTGGAAAATGACCAAAATTCAATGGTCAAATCAACGTCAGAACCCAACATTGATTAAACGTCGTCAAAAAGCATGTTGTTTCAACATTAGGTTTGAGTTGTTGAATATTGGTTGGGAAAATTACCAAAATTCAATGGTCAAATTAACGTCAGAACCCACCATTGTTTAAACATTGTCAAAAAGCATGTTGTTTCAACGTTAGGTTTGAGTCGCTCAAGGTCAGGACCTAATTGAAGAAGTTGTCAACGTTGTTTTAATGTCTTGTGCCTGCTGGGTTAATGCTGGAGTTATGAAAATATTTGATTAATAATTCTTACTTTTCAGAAATCCATTTACCTGAGATAAACTGTATTTAATTGTTAGGTATTGATGAGACTGTGTACATGAAAGTGATGATTGTTAGGTATTGATGAGACTGTGTACATGAAAGTGATGATTGTTAGGTATTGATGAGACTGTGTACATGAAAGTGATGATTGTTAGGTATTGATGAGACTGTGTACATGAAAGTGATGATTGTTAGGTATTGATGAGACTGTGTACATGAAAGTGATGATTGTTAGGTATTGATGAGACTGTGTACATGAAAGTGATGATTGTTAGGTATTGATGAGACTGTGTACATGAAAGTGATGATTGTTAGGTATTGATGAGACTGTACATGAAAGTGATGATTGTTAGGTATTGATGAGACTGTACATGAAAGTGATGATTGTTAGGTATTGATGAGACTGTGTACATGAAAGTGATGATTGTTAGGTATTGATGAGACTGTGTACATGAAAGTGATGATTGTCAGGTATTGATGAGACTGTGTACATGAAAGGGATGATTAGCAGTAAGTACTGTTGCGTTGACCAGATTTTCCTCCGGGGAATTCAAATTGCTAGTCTCTCTCAGATTCTTTTATGGCACATAAGCTGATGTTTATATTCAATCACCAGGCAGAAATTGGTATTTTGTGGTTTATTCTCCAAGCTTAGAGGACAAACGTGAGACCAATCTAGCACACCAGCGTTCCCCAGCCCGGTCCAGATCGGTCTCCCCTCAAACCCCCGGAGGTCCCGTGATCTTCCCTCTGTCCCTCGCCCCCACTCCCTTTGTTTAGACTACTCCGAGTTATCTCTACTCTGACACATTCCAATCTAGAAGGCCGACACCTTACTATGAGACTCAAAAGAAGGAAGTGTACTAGCTATTCTTTATATGACTATAGGAGTTTAGAAAGAAGTAACACTTAAATATGGATATGATTCTGATCTGCTTCCCACAGTACTAATAGCAAACATATGAAGGGGCTTTCAAACATGGCAGCTGAGTATTTGGTGAGAAGAAAAAGAGTCACTAGTGCTCCACTTGTGCAATAAACATAATTACAGCGTTTAATGCTTTAATATTGTTGAAATATGTGAGAACACAGCAGGCGCCTGGTCAATGTGCAGACGCCCGTGAAATGTCGAGCGGCGGTTACGGCCCCCACGGCGGCCATTGAGGCGACGCGTTTGGAATGTACGTTAGGAAAACAGAAATGACTCAGAGGCGTCCTGTTTTACTGCCTGCTCGCCGTCTCCTTATGTCAGGCCGACGCGCTAAAGTCACCCTGCAGGAGTCACTTGGAGCTTTTGTGTCCACGTCACGCCTCAACTTGTCTGTGAGACCAGTCTGCTGCAGCGCTGATGCACCACACATGTTCACAACACACCTGCAAGCAGCAGCAGGACGTGTGAGTGCAGTATCTGTGCGGCCATCAGGTGGTGCTGTGGTCCATGGTTTGAGGAGAGGGGTGGAGTCTTGTGAAGGACACGTGACACTACAACCACAGGAAGGACAACATTACTATGTACCTTAAAACATGCTTTAAAATAATAATAAATAATACTGTTTATCATGGCTTGAAATGTACTGATTGCAAGCAAAAAAAATAAAAAATATATATATATATATATATAATAAATAATACTGTTTATCATGGCTTGAAATGTACTGAAAAAAATATATATAAAAAATAAAAAAATAAATATATATATATATATATATATATATATATATATATATAATGTATATATATATATATATATATACATATATATATATATATATATATATATATTTTTTAGATTTTTTTTTCAGTACATTTCAAGCCATGATAAACAGTATATATATATATATATATATATATATATATATATATATATATATATATATATATATATATATATATATATATATATATATATATATATATATATATATATATATATATATATATATATATTTATTTATTTAAAAAAAAAAAAAAAAAAAAAAAATTTTTTTTTTGGAACCAAAATTAAATAGTTTTAAATACTATTTCATTTTGGTAAAAAAATAAATAAATAAATATATATATATATTTTTTTAACCAAAATTAAATAGTTTTAAATAACAATAATACTGTTTATTGTGGCTTCAAATGTACTGATTGCAAGCATGTTTTAAGGTATATATATATATATAGTTTAAAAATGTTAGAATAGGTCAAATAAGAAATATTGTTTAAAGGTGAAATATGAATAAACTACAAATGTGTATGATTTCAACATATGTTTAAAAACAATAAAAATATGGTCGTAAACAACAATTTGAGAAATAATGACTATAGAGCAGCTTGACAACAAAACAATTTTTTTTTTAATATTTGTAAATATTATACCAATATATTGGTGTTAAAAAAAAATAGATTTTTGAATGAATCGCGATTTGTACAGAATGTGTGTAAGTGTGTGTGTGTGTGTACATTGTGTAGGGAAAGTATTCAATCCTCTTTAAATGGTTCACTCTATTTCATTGCAGCCATTGCTTGAATAAAAAAAACAGTTTTTTTCTCTCATTAACACTCAGCACTCCATCTTGACAGAAAAAAAACGAAATTCTGAATTTTTGGCAAATTTGTTAACCCTTGTATTATGTTGAAAAAAAATAACATTGATTATGTTGCGGGTCATTTTGACCCGTACTGTGTAAATGCACTCAAAACAGTCAAGAAAACAGGTTAAACCAATAACAACTTTATTTTAGGTTATATAAACATTTAGAAAAGTGACATGCAATACATTTTTAATTCCAACACTATATTTAAGAAATACTTTAACTTCAACTTTAACTTCATCCCAGCGAACTTCAACATTTTCAATGTTCTCCAAATTTTCTTCAACATTTTCAATGCTCTCCACATGATGGACAGAATGTTACTGTGTGCTTTCTGCAGATGTAATTCTTGCATTTCACATAAGAGGTACTTGTTTTACTGTCCTCTCGGGGTAAGCAGACACGTCCACAATGTTGTAGAAAATCACCAAAGGCCAACGTGCTGTCTTGCGCTGGCAGCTGTATGTTGCTGTGACTTTGTCCAGGTTGTCAACTCCTCCTTTGGTGGAGTTATAATCCAGGATCATTTGTGGCTTCATGTCTTCTCTTGTGCTCAGAGATGCATCTGTGTGCATTGTACTCGTTAGAAGAACATTCGTGTTTCTCTTTGGGCAGTATGAAACAACTGTTGCTTTCTCAGTGAAAGCAAATATTGAGGAATGCAGAGGTCTGCCCTGCATCTTCAGAATTTCGGTGGGAAGTTCTGGCTTATTTTTTCTGACTGTTCCCAACATGGTCAGCTTTCTCTTCTGAAGTTCATCTCCAAGGTGGTAGGATGTAAAGAAATTGTCACATGTGATGTTATGACCTTGCAGCCCTTCACTCATTTCCAGCACCACACGCATCCCCTGATTCTTCTCAGATGTTCCTCCAGGTAGCTTTCCAGTGTATACTTGCATATTCTATGCATAGCTGGATTTTGCGTCACAGGCTGCCCATATTTTGATGCCATACTTGGCGGGCTTGTTGGGCATGTACTGTCGGAAAGGACAGCGCCCCCTGAATGGAACAAGGCGCTCATCTACAGTAACATGGGGACCAGGATAGTACAACAAAGGTACATTTTCAACCCATTTATCCCACACATCTCTGATCGCAGCTAGTTTGTCTCTTTCACGTCGACCAGCTCTGGTGTTGCGGTTGTCAAAGCGGATCACACAAGATATCATGTGGAATGTCTCCAGAGACATTGGCCTTCCATTCTCTTCATTCCATAGACTTGCAGTGGCTTCTCCCTTTGACCTGTACACTCCAGCTAATAACACATCTCCAATGTAAGCATGCAAGTCAGTCTGATCCAGTGGCTTCCATTTCTCTTGAAACACGCGTCTCCCCTCAAAGTTGGTCATTTCCAGTATCATCCTCTCTATTGGTGGGGATATGAAGAGCTGAAATGCTGATTGAATCTCATCAACTCGTGTGACAGCAAATCTTGTAGGACCGGGAGTCATTTTGATCACATTGGAAGATGATAGTCTGCCTCGGCTTGGGTGTGGTGATGTTGACCATTTTATATTACCGTCCTTAGATGCCCATGTCCCTTCTGTGGATGATGATTGCTGCATTCCTTGGTTTTCATCTGTTGGAGGAACAACAGCAGACTCGTCCTCTGAATCCTCCTCATTGTAGGAAAATTGACAATCTGGATCAGCAATAACATTGTCCTCTGTCTCTGAAAAATTCTCTGTTTCTGAAATCTCTTCCTCTACATCACTATCCCAGTTAAAAATCAGTGATAAAGCCTCCTCAGATGTCATCATTCTGGAGCTCATTTTTGGTGAGTTTGTCAAAGAGATGACATGAGAACAGTGACAAGGACAAGTGTGAGAAAGTTCCCTCTCTTCACACACCTGGCTCTGGGTCTCAGAGGCAATCACACTACAAACAATTGTACATCAAAGTAAAAAGTACATCATAGAAACATGTTTATTTTGGATCTGAACAGCTGTTTACCCACATCAAAGCGTCTGGGTCAAAATGACCCGCAACATCATCTTTGTATACAACTCTAGAAAGACATTCCACTACACATCAAAGTGTCCAGATTTTACACACCAGTTCATGACCCTAGATGAGGAAAAGTCACCAAATGTCAGCAAGAAAAAGAAAGGATAACCAGTACTTTGATCAACACAAAAACTGAAATGGGTCAAATTGACCCTTAACATAATACAAGGGTTAACAATAAAAAACTCAAAAATCACAGAAGTGTAGACAGAAAATAAGCAGATATTAACAGTAAATGAACAAGTAGATTAATAATCCATTTTTACAGTTAGTCCTTTATAATGTGTACAAAATAATAGGTGTATAAATGACACAATATGTTACTGCATACTAATTAGGAGTCTTAGTTTGTTTACTTACTACTAAAAGATAAGTTCACACTTTCATTTAAGGACTAAATTGCAATAATAAACATGTTTCATGTATTTAATGTACAATTTTTTGTTAAAATAAAGCCAATTATGCAATTTTTTGTGGTCCCCTTTATTTAGAAAAGTATCAAACCGGTACCAGTACCAAAATATTGGTATCGGGACAACCCTACTTTATAAATAGGGCAACTTAAACAGTCCAATGTTAGGTTTTTACAATGTTCGTGCGGAGGAAAATAATGAGAAAATCTCTGTGTTTGACTTCCTGTCAGAGCTCCCGGGCCCGCCCACCAACATCGCCATCTCCAACATCGGCCCGCGCTCCGTCAGCCTGCTCTTTAAGCCGGGCTACGACGGCAAGACCTCCATCTCCCGCTGGCAGGTGGAAGCCCAGGTGAGACTCGGCCCTAAGATGAGGAGCTGTAGCTATGACGTCATCATTCAGCCCTGACTGGCGCTACCACACAGGTGGGTGTGGTGGGCGACAGCGAGGACTGGGTGACGGTGCACCAGGTGTCCAACCTGCCTGACGCTCGCTCCCTGGAAGTCCCCGGCTTGAATCCCTTCACCTTGTACAGGTAGGCCCGTTGCTACGGTTACGGTGACGCCACATCACCATTACTCCGCCCCCTTCCAGGTTCCGTATGCGCCAGGTGAACATTGTGGGCACCAGCCCCCCCAGCCAGCCCTCCAGAAAGATCCAGACCCTCCCCGCTCCTCCGGACGTGGCCCCGGCCAACGTGACGCTGCGCACCGCCAGCGAGACCAGCCTGTGGTTACGATGGATGCCGCTGCCCGAGTGGGAGTACAACGGGAACGCCGAGCAGGTGGGCTACAGGGTGCAGTACGCCAAGGCGGGCACGGCAGGCCACCCGCTGACCCAGTCCATCCCCGACCGCCTGGAGAGGGAGTTCACCATCGAGGACCTGGAGGAGTGGACCGAGTACGAGGTCAGGGTGCAGGCCGTCAACGGCATCGGGACGGGACCTTGGAGCCAGCCGATCAGAGGACGGACACGGGAGTCAGGTGAGTTCCAAGAAGGTCCGCCACTGCACTAATGGACCATCCATAGCATCCTTGTCTTTTTGTGCAGTCCCGTCCTGTGGACCCAACAACGTGTCCGCCTTCGCCACCACCTCCAGCAGCGTCCTCATACGCTGGTCCGAGGTGCCCGAGCCGGACCGCAATGGACTCATTCTGGGCTACAAGGTTTGTTTCTTTCTCCATATTTAAACCAGGCTTTTGATTTACTACAGGAAGAGACACCTGCTCAGTGGCCTAGTGGTTAGAGTGTCTGCCCTGAGATCCACTATGGACTGGACTCTCACACTATTATGTTAGATCCACTATGGACTGGACTCTCACACTATTATGTTAGATCCACTATGGACTGGACTCCCACTATTATGTTAGATCCACTATGGACTGGACTCCCACTATTATGTTAGATCCACTATGGACTGGACTCTCACACTATTATGTTAGATCCACTATGGACTGGACTCCCACTATTATGTTAGATCCACTATGGACTGGACTCCCACTATTATGTTAGATCCACTATGGACTGGAATCCCACTATTATGTTAGATCCACTATGGACTGGAATCTCACACTATTATGTTAGATCCACTGTGGACTGGACTCTCACACTTTTATGTTAGATCCACTATGGACTGGACTCCCACTATTATGTTAGATCCACTATGGACTGGACTCTCACACTATTATGTTAGATCCACTATGGACTGGACTCCCACTATTATGTTAGATCCACTATGGACTGGACTCACACAATATTTTGCTAGATCCACTATGGACTGGACTCCCACTATTATGTTAGATCCACTATGGACTGGACTCACACAATATTTTGCTAGATCCACTATGGACTGGACTCTCACTATTATGTTAGATCCACTATGGACTGGACTCTCACTATTAAGTATCAAATTGCCTTTTAGTACCGGTACCAAAACATTGGTATTGGGACAACCCTTTTTCACTCCCGCCTCTGAGCGTCTTCTCCTCGCAGCTGTTTCCATTTTGTGATTACGGCTGTTTAAGTTTAGCTTTTGCTGCTTGCCTTCATCATTGTGCTGCACAGTTTCACCCGTGAGTTTTTGCTGTTCTCCAGCATTCCGTTTTGTTTATACCCTGATCAGTTTAGTTTCTTTTTGCACAGCCTTCCCTATGCTTATTTGTTATTTTACTATACAGCCCTAATTCAGAGAGCCTGGGAAAGCGGCATAGTTATTCATTTACAACACAGCAGCAACAG
Source organism: Entelurus aequoreus (assembly GCF_033978785.1). Classification (NCBI taxonomy): domain Eukaryota; kingdom Metazoa; phylum Chordata; class Actinopteri; order Syngnathiformes; family Syngnathidae; genus Entelurus; species Entelurus aequoreus. The sequence goes on along the minus strand of NC_084738.1, from coordinate 76,684,723 downwards.
AACCAATGTTGTAAAAGCGGTAAGGAGCAATTTTTGGAAAAAAATTGCGATTCGTACTTTTTTTAATCGATGAAAAAAAAAGAAATCTAAAATGTATTTAAAAAAAAAATAAAATAAAAATAAAAATAAAATATATATATATATATATATATATATATATATATATATATATATATATATATATATATATATATATATATATATATATATATATATATATATATATATATATATATATATATATATATTTTAAAAATAAAATAATCAGTTTTATTTATTTGATTATTTAAATCTGTCCAGGGTAGAATTGTATTAAACAAAGCAAGTTTTTTTCAAGTAATATACAAATTTATCAAATCTGTTTATCTATTTTATGTAGTTAATAATAGAACTGGCACCCAATGTTATTTAAAAAAAGTATTGATTTTGAATTGAGAATTGTTTTGAATCGAATCGTTTCCCCCCCCAAGAATGGAAGGATGCGGTACCCAAAGATTCACATCCCTAGTTTCTGTCTCCTTCCTGGTCAGGTGGTGTACAAAGAGAAGGACTCGGACAGCGCCGTGCGTTTCTGGACGGTGGAGGGGAACGCCACCCACAGCGTCCAGCTGGGCGGTCTGGGCAAATATGTGCTCTACGAGATCCAGGTCCTGGCGTTCACCCGGATCGGAGACGGGCGGCCCAGCGCGCCACCCATCTTCGAGAGGACTTTGGACGACGGTATAAAAGATGCTTGGATTAAACATCCATCATCCGATTCCACTTGGATGAGATTCCAACGTTCTCATCAAACTACATTTTTCGGGCTTCATGCTGATGACCTCATTTGCATGTCAATTGTAGCAAAATGTGAATAATGGCCTCATCTTCCCCTTGCAGTGCCAGGACCTCCCATGGGCATCCTGTTCCCAGAGGTGCGCACCACCTCAGTGCGATTGATCTGGCAGTCGCCCTCGCAGCCCAACGGCATCATCCTGGGTGGGTAACCATCATCAGGGCTGGACCATTACGGCAAATATATCAATCACCATTTGTCTGATTGATGCTGAAATCACCATTAATAACACGTCTATGTACACTTATTTGAAACTTACCAAAACTCAACATTTACCGTATTTTCCGGACCGTTGGGTGCACCGAATTTAAAGGCGCACTGCCGATGAGAGGGTCTAGTCAGGTCTATTTTCATACAAAAGACGCACCGGATTATAAAGCGCAATAAAGGGGTTGTATTATAATTTATTTACTAAATGTAAAAGACTTCCTTGTGGTCTACATAACATGTGACGGTGGTTCTTTGCTCAAAATGTTGCATAGATGATGTTTTACACATCATCTTCAAGTCCTTGTACACACACCATATTCATACCGTATGTTGAAGCACAGTTGAAGCGCAGTACGCCTGACTAGGGTAGCCGTTATGCCTCGACAATACACCAAGCGTTGGGGTTTGTTTGTGAACGACTGAGCATTAAAGGAGTCAGATTTAGATTGTTTTCTAAATGTAAAAGACTTCCTTGTGGTCTACATCAGTGGTCCCCAACCACCGGGCCACAAGAATAAAAAAATAAAAAAATAAATAAAAAATGTTTTTTTTAATGAAATCAACATAAAAAACACAATATATACATTATATATCAATATAGATCAATACAGCCTGCAGGGATACAGTCCATAAGCACACATTATTGTATTTATTTATGTAAAAAAAAAATATATATATATATTTTTGAGGTCGGTAAGCACAACCAGAATCATGCCGTACATTAGGCGCACCGGGTTATAAGGCGCACTGTCGGGTTTTGAGAAAATGAAAAGATTTTAAGTGTGCATTATAGTCCGAAAAATACGGTAATATAAAAAAAAATCAATGGGTATAAATTAGTACCGAATAAACAACCAGTAAAATACTAATACTAGTATTATGCCATACAATACTAATAACAATATCAATATAATTTAAAAAAATAATAATTTGTTTTTTTCCTTTTACATTTATTGTATCACTTTTTGTGTCATAAACACAATTCAATAAAATGCAAAAATCCTCACAATTATTGGCGCGATATAAATTTGGAAAATGTTTACCAATATTTCAAGTCAAAGCATAGTGTTTTTGTCGTGTATCAATATTGTGTGTGTTCAACAATGTGGAAGTAGTAGTCGACAGAAAAAAAGAGTGAAAAAAAGGTTTAAAAAAAACGAGAATTTAGGGATTTTTTTGAATTTGGAAAAAAGATAGTTTGAATGTGCAGGATGAGTGGAATATGTTGAAGGTGGAATAGTTTGAATCAGTTGAAAAATGTGGAAAAGATGGAAGTTTGAAAAATGGTCAATTCATTTTGAATGGGAAAAATGTCCTGGAATTCTGGGAAATCTGGGATTTCTTTTTAAATTGTTGAAGGAGAGCACAACATTCCTGAACAGGCTGAATAATTTGGAGTTGGAACAGTTTGAATCGGATGAAAAATGTGGGAATTGTGGAACTTTGAAAAATGTCCAATTCGTTTCAATGGGAATTTCATAGAAAATTGGGAATTCGGGAAAAGAAGGATTTTTTTTGAAAATGCTAAAAGACTTGAATGTTCTGAATGAGTTGAAATGGTTGATGTTGGAATTTTTCAAATCGGTCGAGAAATGTTGAAGTAGTAACATTTTTAATTGAGAAATGGTATTACGGAATTCAAGGAATTTCGAGAAACCGGGAAATTTTCCAGTTCGAAAAACAACTTAGTTTTTTTGTCCTGTTTAAGAGGAATGTTTTGACGCTGGAACGGTTCAAGTGGGTTGGAAAATGTGGAAGGAGTAGTCGCCAGAAAAAAGGGTGAAAAAAAGGTGTTAAAAAAAATGGGAAATTTGGGTATTTTTTTTAACTTGGAAAAATGGTAGTTTGAATGTCCAGAATGGTGGAATATGTTGAAGGTGGAATGGTTTGAATAGGTTGAAAACTGTGGAAATGGTGGAAGCTTGAAAAAGGGCCAATTCATTTTGAATGGGAAAAATGTCCCGGAAAACCTGGAATTCTGGGAAATCTGGGAATTCTGTTTAAATTGTTGAAGGAGAGCACAACATTCCTGAACAGGCTGAATAATTTGGAGTTGGAACGGTTTGAATCGGATGAAAAATGTGGGGATTGTGGAACTTTGAAAAATGTCCAATTTGTTTCAATGGGAATTTCATAGAAATTTGGGAATTCGGGAAAAGAAGGAATTTTTTTGAAAAATCTAAAATACTTGAATGTTCTGAATGAGTTGAAATGGTTGATGGTGGAATTTTTCAAATTGGTCGAGAAATGTTGAAGTAGTAACATTTTTAATTGAGAAATGGTATTACGGAATTCCAGGAATTTCAGGAAACCGGGAATTTTTCCAGTTCAAAAAACAAGTTAGTTTTTTTTGTCCTGATTAATAGGAATGTTTTGATTCTGGAACGGTTGAAGTGGGTTGGAAAATGTGGAAGGAGTAGTCGCCAGAAAAAAGGGTGAAAAAAAGGTTTTAAAAAAAACGGGAAATTTGGGTGGTTTTTTTTACTTGGTAGTTTGAATGTCCAGAATGGTGGAATATGTTGAAGGTGGAATGGTTTGAATTGGTTGAAAAATGTGGAAATGGTGGAAGCTTGAAAAAGGGCCAATTGATTTTGAATGGGAAAAATGTCCCGGAAAACCTGGATTTCTGGGAAATCTGGGATTTCTGTTTAAATAGTTGAAGGAGAGCACAACATTCCTGAACAGGCTGAATAATTTGGAGTTGGAACGGTTTGAATCGGATGAAAAATGTGGGAATTGTGGAACTTTGAAAAATTTCCAATTTGTTTCAATGGGAATTTCATAGACATTTGGGAATTTGGGAAAAGCAGGAATTTTTTTGAAAATTCTAAAAGACTTGAATGTTCTGAATGAGTTGAAATGGTTGATGTTGGAATTTTTCAAATCGGTCGAGAAATTTTGAAGTATTAACATTTTTAATTGAGAAATGGTATTACGGAATTCCAGGAATTTCAGGAAACCGGGAATTTTTCCAGTTCAAAAAACAACTTTGGTTTTTTGTCCTGATTAAGGGGAATGTTTTGACGGTGGAACGGTTGAAGTGGGTTGGAAAATGTGGAAGGAGTAGTCGCCAGAAAAAAGGGTGAAAAAAAGGTTTAAAAAAAAAAAACGGGAAATTTGGGTATTTTTTTTAACTTGGAAAAATGGTAGTTTGAATGTCCAGAATGGTGGAATATGTTGAAGGTGGAATGGTTTGAATCGGTTGAAAAATGTGGAAATGGTGGAAGTTTGAAAAATGGTCAATTCATTTTGAATGGGAAAAATGTCTCGGAAAACCTAGAATTCTGGGAAATCTGGGAATTTTTGGAATGTCTCAAGGGAAAGCCCGCCATTCCCGAATAGGCTGAACAGTTTGAAGTTGGAACGCTTTGATCGGGTGAAACATGTGGAAGGTAGAGCGCGCCAAAATCTGGAGAAGAATAATAATAATAATAACAAATAGATGCATTTTGGTGTAGAAAAGCATGTGTGTGAATAATGAATGAGGTTGTGTCAAATAAAAAAGTAACAACTATGGTAAGATCCCAAACTTCTAGTAGGCGTGGTCTTGTTTCCACTCAAATACTTAATCATGTTTAACCGTTACACAATCAGGAATTTGCACGTTTTTACAATTATAGTATTTTTATGATGGTGAGAAGCCAAATGAATAGTCCAGTCCTAACCAGGGGGTCTCACTGGTGTGTCCACGTCTAATTTCACCTCCCTCCCTCCTCCCCGGCAGCCTACCAGATCACGTACCACCTCAACTCCACCAGCAGCAACGCGGCCACCGTGGACGTGCTCAACCCCAGCGCTCGCCAGTACACCGTCACCAGCCTCCGGCCCGAGTCGGTGTACGTGTTCCGCATCACGGCGCAGACGCGCAAGGGCTGGGGCAAGGCCGCCGAGGCACTGGTGGTCACCACGGAGAAGAGAGGTAACCCTGCGCCTGGCGTGCCAGCCTAGAATTGACCTAGTTTCTTAACCCGTTGCTCCTTAGAGGGTCGCCAACAAGTATTTGTACTCAGTTGTAATACACTTTTACACCACTTGTGGCAGTAATGACAATATCAAACAAAGAGAAGCTTCTTAAGCGCAAAAATTATGACTAAAGTGTGTGTTTTCATTTGCAGTTTAGTTAAAAAACATATTCATTATGATTTAGTTTATTTTAGCAAAAGATAATTGTATGTAAATACAGTTTCCGTACTTACAAAAGCCAAAAGCAGTGAAGTTGTCACGTTGTGTAAATGGTAAATAAAAAGACAATACAACAAATCCTTTTCAACTTATATTCAATTGAATAGACTGCAAAGACAAGATATTTCATGTTCACACTGAGAAATGTTATTTATTTTTTTGCTAATAATCATGAAGTTAGAATTTAATGGCAGCAACACATTGCAAAAAAGGCATTTTTACCACTGTGTTACATGGCCTTTCCTTTTAACAACACTCAGTAAAGGTTTAGGAACTGAAGTGGAATCATTTCCCATTCTTGCTTGATGTACAGCTTAAGTTGTTCAACAGTCTCCCTTCTGATATTTTAGCCTTCATATTGCACCATTGTCTTGCTGAAATAAGCAGGGGCGTCCATGATAACGTTGCTTGGATGGCAACATATGTTGCTCCAAAAGCTGTATGTACCTTTCAGCATTAATGGTGCCTTCACAGATGTGTAAGTTACCCATGTCTTGGGCACTAATACACCCCCATACCATCACACATGCTGGCTTTTCAACTTTGCGCCTATTACAATCCGGATGGTTCTTTTCCTCTTTGGTCCGGAGGACACAACGTCCACAGTTTCCAAAAACAATTTGAAATGTGGACTCGTCAGACCACAGAACACTTTTCCACTTTGCATCAGTCCATCTTAGATGAGCTCAGGGTCAGCGAAGCCGGCGGCGTTTCTGGGTGTTGTTGATAAATGGCTTTGGCTTCGCAAAGTCGAGTTTTAACTTGCACTTACAGATGTAGCGACCAACTGTAGTAACTAGGGATGTCCGATAATGGCTTTTTGCCGATATCCGATATGCCGATATTGTCCAACTCTTTAATTACCGATACCGATATCAACCGATACCGATATCAACCGATATATACAGTCGTGGAATTAACACATTATTATGCCTAATTTGGACAACCAGGTATGGTGAAGATAAGGTACTTTTTAAAAAAATGAATCAAATAAAATAAGATACATAAATTAAAAACATTTTCTTGAATAAAAAAGAAAGTAAAACAATATAAAAACAGTTACATAGAAACTAGTAATTAATGAAAATTTGTAAAATTAACTGTTAATGGTTAGTATTATTAGTGGAGCAGCAGCACGCACAATCATGTGTGCTTACGGACTGTATCCCTTGCAGACTGTATTGATATATATTGATATATAATGTAGGAAGCAGAATATTAATAACAGAAAGAAACAACCCTTTTGTGTGAATGAGTGTAAATGGGGGAGGGAGGTTTTTTGGGTTGGTGCACTAATTGTAAGTGTATCTTGTGTTTTTTATGTGGATTTAATAAAAAAAACAAAAAACAACAACAACAAAAAAAACAATACTGATAATAAAAAAAACGATACCGATAATTTCCGATATTACATTTTAACGCATTTATCGGCCGATAATATCGGCAGACCGATATTATCGGACATCTCTAGTAGTAACTGACGGTGGTCTTAAGAAGTGTTCCTGAGCCCATGTGGTGATATCCTTTACACACTTATGTGGCTTTTTGATGCAGTACCGCCTGAGGGATCCAAGGTTCGTAATATCATGGCTTACGTGCAGTGATTTTTCCAGATTCTCTGAACCTTTTGATGATATCACAGAGCGTAGATCAGGGGTGTCCAAACTTTTCCCGCTGAGGGCCGCACACTGAAATATCAAAGCAAGCGGGGGCCATTTTGATATTTTTTATTTTAAAAACTAATACAATATATGTTTAAAAAATATACATTTAGGCCTCCACTCAGGCTTGATCCCGGGTACCCCAAAGGGTTTAGGTAAGAAAAAATATTTAAAATGTGTCATTATTTAATATTATTATTATTATCCAAGGTTTAAATCTCCAGATCAACATTATGTCTATCCGTCAATAAAAAGGTTTTTTTTTAAAGATTTACGCTGTATGCTCTTTTTGTCAAAGAAAACCCTGTTTTTTTATGGAAAAAACACAAAACATGCAATATTTTCCCCCAATAACATTTTAAAGTGGAATATTTGAGATTAGGGATGTCCGATATTATCGGCCGATAAATGCGTTAAAATGTAATATCAGAAATTATCGGTATAGTTTTTTTTTTATCTGTATCGTTTTTTTTTTTATTAAATCAACATAAAAAACACAAGATACACTTACAATTAGTGCACCAACCCAAAAAACCTCCCTCCCCCCATTTCTTTCTGTTATCAATATTCTGCTTCCTACATTATATATCAATATATATCAATACAGTCTGCAAGGGATACAGTCCGTAAGCACACATGATTGTGCGTGCTGCTGGTCCACTAATAGTACTAACCTTTAACAGTTAATTTTACTCATTTTCATTAATTACTAGTTTCTATGTAACTGTTTTTATATGGTTGTACTTTCTTTTTTATTCAAGAAAATGTTTTTAATTTAGTTATCTTATTTTTATTTTTTTTTTTTAAAAGTACCTTATCTTCACCATACATGGTTGTCCAAATTAGGCATAATAATGTGTTAATTCCACGACTGCATATATCGGTTGATATCGGTATCGGTTGATATCGGTATCGGTAATTAAAGAGTTGGACAATATCGGATATCGGCAAAAAGCCATTATCGGACATCCCTATTTGAGATTATATAATAATTGGAGCTCATGGCATAACTCATAACAACATTGATTCATTATTATTTTTTGAGCAGTGACACTTAAAAAAAAAAAAAAAAAGTCCCACTAATATTATTGGGGATCCAAAAGGGTCCTGCTCAGTAAAGTATTAAAAAATAAATCATACATTTTTTTTTTTACTTTTAACACAATAGTCTCAAGATCAACTTCAGATCCATCCGTCAATTATAACTTGTATTGTTCTTTATGTTTTTTGTTTGTTCGTTTTAGGCCCTTGTTTAAAAAAAAAAACAGCTTAGTTTTTTATATGGCAAACACAAAATATGCAACATTTTCCCCCAAAAATGTCTCAAAGTAAAATATTTAATGTGACGTAATTAAAACCTTGAATAGGTCAATAATTCATAATGACATGGATTTTGATTCATTATTATTTTTTGAAAGAAAGAAACAGCCTGCATGGCAGCTTAGTGTTATTAGAGTAAACATTGAAACATTTTATTGTTACATTTCACCTGTTTGCTCTTTTATACCACTTTTTATGTTTTTAATTTTTTTTAATCGTATTTTTAGAATGTGACACGAGCCGTTAGAATATTACCCACGGGACACCCCTGGCGTAGATGGTGAAATCCCTAAATTCCTTGCAATAACTGGTTGAGAAATGTCGTCCTTAAACAATTTGCTCGGGCATTTGTTGACAAAGTGGTGACCCTCGACCCCGTCCTTGTTTGTGAACGACTGAGCATTTCATGGAAGCTGCTTTTATACCCAATCATGGCACCCACCTGTTCCCAATGAGCCTGTTCACCTGTGGGATGTTCCAAATAAGTCTTTGATGAGCATTCCTCAACTTTATCAGTATTTATTGCCACTTGTGCCAGCTTTTTTGAAACATGTTGCAGGCATCAAATTCCAAATGAGCTAATATTTGCAAAAAATACCAAAGTTTCTCAGTGTGAACATGAAATATCTTGTCTTTGCAGTCTATTGAAAAGGATTTGTTGTATTCTCTTTATATTTACCATTTACACGTGACAACTTCACTGCTTTTAGGCTTTGTATTTTTCCAAGCTTAAGGTTTGTGTGTATAATTACTGAATATGGTTAAAATCAAGTGAAAGATGACTAATTCAGTGTTAAACTGTGAGTGTAGTGTAGTGAAAAGTTGGGCCCGTAGGTCAAAAAGGTAAAGAACCCCTGAAGTCACTGAGTCCACCCTGTCCTCCCAGCTCATCCACAGCCCACCAGTCGCCCCACCGTGCCTCAGAAGGACGTCCGTGCTCGCCACGTCCTGCTGGCGTGGGAGCCCGGCAGCGACGGCCTGTCCCCCGTGCGCTACTACACCGTCCAGCTGCGGGAGCTTCCGGACAACAACTGGACGGTTCACTCGGCTTCTGTCAACCACGACGCCGCCTCCTACATCGTCTCCAGGTATCACTTCCTGTCCTCGCCACTAACACTAATCTTTCACTTTTCCAACCGCTGTTAGCCCTGTTGTACAGAACTCAAATAACTACTACATAACATACAACCAGTGTTATATACTGTATACAATAACTTAAGGAGTAATATTGGTAATGACTTTTAATGTATGTTACAATGCCATTACCGATACCTTTGATGCTACTGTTGATGTGGTGGTATGTCAACAAGACAGAAGCACAGCAGGAAGTAACTTTTTACCAATGAAAGCAAGAAGCGGCACCGCACTTAAACTAACTTTGATGATCCACAAGGTCAATTGTTACACACAGCAGTTCAGTCACAAAAGATGGAAAAGGATAATGCACACAAGAGGGTAAGAACTAAAGGTAAAAAGTAGACCAAAAATGAACCTGATATCAAATAGGA
>NC_084738.1:76660007-76670007 GCF_033978785.1 Entelurus aequoreus | reverse complement strand
ATGTTGCATTCAATGTTTATTCTCATTAATTCCTGTTATTTCCCATGGAAAGTTTCCAACTTTGAATATTCCCGGAATTTTACAACCCAAAATCCGATACTTGTTTTTTGGCTGGTATCACAGCGATATCCTATATCAATATTGGATCTGGACACCTTCATTTCAAGTGCGAAACACTAAGCAAATGATAAAGGTCCAACCAAAATGACTCGGGGTCACGGGCCCCCACTTTGTGAAGCCCAATGTATCTCACTCGCAGGTCTCGGCCCCGCGTGGTCCCGACCATGACTGATATGATTGCAAGTGTTACTTAAGAGCAGTACTTTCATTTATTCACTTCCTCCCCACAGCTCCTTACAGCATCCAGAACCTGGGCGACTCCACTCTGACCCAGTACGAGCTGGACGGTAAGTCCCCCGCCCCGGTTCTGAGCGCGGACCGCTTCCGACCGGGGTCTAACGGCGTGTCCTTCCCTGCCTGCAGAGCTGAGCAAGCACAAGCGCTACGAGATCCGCATGAGCGTGTACAACGCCGTGGGCGAGGGGCCCACCACCCCGCCCCAGGAGGTGTTTGTGGGAGAAGCAGGTGTGTCCATGTCGTTTATCTACCAATTATCTTGTCAACATTGTGAAGGACAAGCAGTAGAAAACGAATTATGAATCTACTTGTTCATTTACTGGTAATATTTTCTCTTTTAACATGTTCTATCTACACTTCTGTTCAAATGTAATTATCACTTATTCTTCTCTTCTTTGATACTTTACATTAGTTTTGGGTGATACCACACATATTGGTATCGATCCGATACCAAGTAGTTACAGGATCATACAATAGAATATAATACCTAATAAAGCAATAATAATATGGTTAATAAATACTGATGTAAAGGGTAGGTGTCGCGCTGTTTTCTGTGTCAACATGTTCTATCTACACTTCTGTTCAAATGTAATAATCACTTATTCTTCTCTTCTTTGATACTTTACATTAGTTTTGGATGATACCACACATTTAGGTATCGATCCGATACCAAGTAGTTACAGGATCATACATTGGTCATATTCAAAGTCCTCATGTGTCCAGGGACGTATTTCCTGAGTTTATAAACAAAATATACTTTTTTTTTAAACGGAAAAAGATTTTGTGATGCTAAAAAATATCGATGTAATCATAGTAGTATCGACTAGATACGCTCCAGTACTTGGTATCATTACAGTGGATGTCAGGTGTAGATCCACCCATGGCATTTGTTTACATTGTGACGCCGGTGAGCTATTGTATCCTCCTACGGTGTGTAGTGAAGCATGTTAAGCTATAACTCGTCCTCCAGTGATAATGATACTTGTAAGAAACGTACTATATTTGTCGCCATGGAGGCGAGGATTACCAAAATACACCAAAATGCGTCCACTCTCCCTTTTCTGTCTTCTGACAGCTGAGGTCACATGGGACGGTATTGCTCGGTTGGTAGAGCGGCCGTGCCAGCAACTTGAGAGTTCCAGGTTCGATTCTTGCTTCTGCCATCCTAGTAAATGCCGTTGTGTCCTTGGGCAAGACACTTTACCCACCCACAGTGGTTTAAAAATGTCACTTAGATATTGGGTTTCACAATGTAAAGCGCTTTGAGCCACTAGAGAAAAGCGCTATATAAATATCATTCACTTCACATGTGTAGTTTTTGTAGTCCCCACAGCCCCGCCCCAGAACGTGGCCGTCCAGTCCACCACCGCCACCCAGCTGGACGTGACGTGGGACCCCCCGCCTGTCGGCGCTCAGAACGGAGACATCCAGGGCTACAAGGTCAGACTCACGCCCAAAGTGTCAGGATTCTGGACTTCATTAACCAGTCTCCCCCCGCCCCTCATCCAGGTCTACTTTTGGGAGTTCCAGCGTAAGAATGAGACCGAGCGCCTTCGGACTCTGTTCATGCCAGAGGGCGGCGTGAAGCTGAAGAACCTGACGGGTTACACCACCTACATGATCAGCGTGGCCCCCTTTAATGCAGCTGGGGACGGACCCCGGAGCCCCTCTATCAGGGGACGCACTCAGCAAGCAGGTAGGAGGACCAAGACCTGGACCAAGTACTAGAGATCCACCGATACAGGTTTATTTAGGGCCGATTGTTAGTAGTCAAGGGAGTAAAAGTGATTCAAACATTAATATTATACGTAGGGATGATGTTTGATAAGAAATTATCGAGTTCGAGCCTATTATCGAATCCTCTTATCGAACCGATTCCTTATCGATTCTCTTATCGAGTCCAGATAGGTTGTTGTATATGGAAAAAAACACACAATATTTGGTTTAACAAAAGCTCACTTTTATTATATAAGAAAACAATTTAATAAATAAATAAATATTGACTGTTACCCCCCTAAAAAAATAAAACAAAATAAATAAATATTGACTGTTGTTACCCAAAGTATATTAAGTGGGATTTTTCAGAAAAACAAATATATACAGTAACACAAAAACAACCTGTCTCTGTGATCACTATAGGTGTATAAATAATAATATAGTGTTAAATAAAATCAGTCCCTTGGGCACAAAACTGAAAACAATACAGCTCTCCAAAAAGTGCACTTCTGCTGCTATTGGAACATAACTGTTTGTTATGATGCTTTGACATTTTTGCACTTTATTTCTTTATTGAAAGAAAATTCTATGAAGAGAAAAGTTGTTTGCAAATGTGGTTACAATGCTAAAAAATGAAAAGTTAAAGCTAAAAAAAGAAATACACTTTATTGAGTTAACATTATTTCTTTATAAGGGGAAAGATGTTATGAGCTAGAGAATATAACAACTGCTCTACCCAGCATGCAACGGGAGTGACGAGCATGCGCGGTAGCCCCGAAAAGTGTTGCATATCGTCACCCGGCAGCTAAGAATGAGCACGCTGTGAAAGTAAACGTCAAGAACTCAGCCAACACGCCTCGTCTGCATTATTTATAATTAGACAGACAACACATATACAGTGTGATTTTGTTTTGTTTACAAGGAAAGAAAAACAAAAGTTAAAAAAGGGAGATGTGTTGTATATATATGTATGTGCTGCGGTTGCTTTAAGAACGTTGCGACAGCTGCCGTAAAGGAGGTGCGTTGCTAGCCTGGTTGCTATGTTTCCGGTTGGTCGTAAAAGTGTTCTTCATGTGTTTTACCCTGCTCAAATCTCTCAGTAAAGTTATTCATTGCATTATACCTTTTGTTTTGAACTTTATTTCACCTTGGAGCGCTTTTTCCCGTCCATTTTTTTCCTGCTTTCCCTATCTGCGCCTAATGACTGAGCTACGTGACGTCATTTCTTGCGATGTCACACGGAGCATTTCTGGTCGGGACGGGATTCGTTCCGAGGGATTCGAATAAAGAACCAACTCTTTTTCTTTACTATAGTGGTCTCGATAACGGGTACCGGTTCTCAAAAAGGGATTTGAGTCCGAGGACTCGGTTCTTTTCTTATCGAACAACCGGGAAAACTGGTTTCGAGTATCATCCCTAATTATACGTCAGTAAACAAGTTTTTTGAACATAATTTTAATGTTTAATTTAGCAGCAAAAAACATTTTTTATTACGCATGTCTAATAGGAGCATCAACATTTACATTGCAAAATATAGAAAATCTCCTGGGGAAATATGTAATTTCTCTACATCACAATAACTCATCTACTCCATTTTATAACATTTTATAGACGTTTAGGGATTGAATACATTACAAGGTTTCCTGATGAACTATTGCCAACATTTAAATACAAACTATTCTGGGCTCCTTCAGGTAGATTGGAGTTGAGACTCGGGTTGTACGGTATAGTTCCGGTATACTAATTAATCATATTTGGTACTATACCGCCCAGGCCTGGCCCTAACCAATCTGGCGCCCTAGGCAAGATTTTAGGTGGCGCCCCCCCACATCAGCAGTTAAGTGTATATACTCACAAGAAACCGAATAGCTTTGTCTTTGACCTTTTTTTTTACTTAAAGAAAGCAAATTAACATTTTATATGAGAATGTTATGTTATGATTATCTTTAACCGAATCACAGCAGTGCTCAAATTAAAAAACAGCATTCCCTCTCATGTGATATTGCTTAATTAACATTAATGATGTGCACTTTAACAACTAGGCTTACAACTATACCTAATATATAAAGGGGTGGAAAAGTGACTATTACCTGCAGGGCAAACATTAGCTAACCAGAAGGCAATAACAATGTAAACAAAAAACACCTGCTTAAAAGATCTAATACAAATGTCCCTGAGGAATGTAAGGTGGGAGTACTGTAATTACCTAACGTTACATTATTATTTTCCATATTTTCCAATTGCCGAATCATGTAACATTAGCTTAATGCTAAAAAGCCAGGTTACTATCACATTCTGTAACAGACAAATAATTTCATGTAGGCTAACGTTACCTCCCTGCTACCTCTGTCTTTTTCTCGTTTCTCCTCCTTTTCTTTCTTCCCTGGGCACCTGACAGTTTTGGCCGTTTTGACATCTTGTGTTGATTTTTTGATGTGGTAAGAGTCATGATACGGGAAGGGAGGGGGCGCACCGTGCGGGGGGATGGGGGGGTTGGCGCGTAATGTTGTAACAAATAATATTTCTATTAAATAGGCTTTACTTTGCATTTTAATTAACGTGGGATTATTTTTTGTATTTAGAAATAATAGTACCAACTTTTTTTTTTTTTTTTTCTCCAACATTTGTGGCACTGGCGTGGCGCCCCCTGATGGACGGCGCCCTTAGCATTAGCCTATACGGCCTATGCCACGGGCCGGCCCTGATACCGCCTCTAAAAAGTACCGCCCCCAAAATAAAAGTACCGGGATCAAAATGTATTTTGATACTTTTCTAAATAAAGGAGACCACAAAAAAATGTCATTATTGTCTTTATTTGAACAAAAATGTTAGTGTACATGAAACATATGTTTATTATTGTCATTTAGTCCTTAAATAAAATAGACAACTTGTCTTTTAGTAGTAAGTAAACAAACAAAGACTCCTAATTAGTCTGCTGACGTATGCAGTAACATATTGTGTCATTTATACATCTATTATTTTGTACACATTATTAAGGACAAACTGTAAAAATGAATGATTAATGTACTTGTTCATTTACTGTTAATATCTGTTTAAACATGTTCTATCTACACTTCTGTAAAAATCACTTATTCTTCTCTTATTTGATACTTTACATTAGTTGTGAATGATACCACACATTTAGGTATCGATCCGATACCAAGTAGTTACAGGATCATACATTGGTCATATTCAAAGTCCTCATGTGTCCAGGGACGTATTTACTCACTTTATAAACATAATATACATTTTTAAAAAAGGAACAAAGATTTTGTGACGATGAAAAATATCGACGTAATCATAGTAGTATCGACTATATACACTATTGTACTCGGTATCATTACAGTGGATGTCAGGTGTAGATTCACCCATGGCATTTGTTTACATTGTGACGCCGGTAAGCTACAGTGTGTAATGTAGCATGTTTAGCTATTCCTCGTCCTCCAGTGATAATGGTACTTGTAAGACACTTATTTTATTGGGTTTATTGGGTTCTCACTTCTCTGTGAAGCGCTTTGAGTGTCTAGGAAAGCGCTATATAAATGTAGTCCATTAATATTATAATTGTTTTTGTCGCCATGGAGGCGAGGATTAGTGATTTAGAAGTAGCTAAAACACTGCGGATGGACGTCAGCCGCTAGCTGGCTAGCCATGTCTTAAAGCACCTCTTCCTGAGTGTTATAACTTCACCTTTATCTTTACTTTTTACACCAAAATGCATCCATTCTCCCTTTTCTGTCTACACACTGTCTGCTTGTAAGTACTCTGTGTGTGTGCCTGTTAAAAAATAAAGGGGGGATGGGGGGAACCGGTACTTTTTAGAGGCGGTATAGTACCGAATATGATTCATTAGTATCGCGGTACTATACCAGTGTTTCCCACACATTCATTTTTTTGTGGCGGCCCGCCACGAAAGATTTACGTCCGCCACAAATTAAAAAAAAAAAAAAAAAAAAAAATAGTTTTTATTTATTTTTATTTTTATTTTTTTCAAATCATATAGTTGATGTAGATGCCCATATAGGCTGTTCAGATTTACTTTACAAAAGAGAAGTGTAGGATACTTCTCTTGTTGCCTTATTTGTATTTGACCACTACTGTTTTCTGTTTATTTGTTACTGACTGTGGCAGGACACCTCTGCCTCTGTTTCACTTTATGTTGCTGGTAAATAATATGCTTGTAGTAGTAGGCTAGGGATGTCCGATAATGGCTTTTTGCCGATATCCGATATTCCGATATCGTCCAACTCTTTAATTACCGATACCGATATGAACCGATACCGATATCAACCGATATATGCAGTCGTGGAATTAAGACATTATTATGCCTAATTTGGACAACCAGGTATGGTGAAGATAAGGTACTTTTTAAAAAAAATAGTAAAATAAGATAAATAAATTAAAAACATTTCTTGAATAAAAAAGAAAGTACAACAATATAAAAACAGTTACATAGAAACTAGTAATGAATGAAAATGAGTAAAATGAACTGTTAAAGGTTAGTACTATTAGTGGAGCAGCAGCACGCACAATCATGTGTGCTTACGGACTGTATCCCTTGCAGACTGTATTGATATATATTGATATATAATGTAGGAAGCAGAATATTAATAACAGAAAGAAACAACCCTTTTGTGTGAATGAGTGTAAATGGGGGAGGGAGGTTTTTTGGGTTGGTGCACTAATTGTAAGTGTATCTTGTGTTTTTTATGTTGATTTAATTTAAATTTTTAAAAAAAACGATACTGATAACAAAAAACCGATACCGATAATTTCCGATATTACATTTTAACGCATATATCGGCCGATAATATCGGCCTGCCGATATTATCGGACATCTCTATAGTAGGCTAAAGTTAAATTATTTAGTATGCACTAATTAAAGGGGCAGAGCTTTAAGAGACATTTTAGCTTTTATATTTTATAAGATATATATATTTTTTGTAAGAACCACAATTAATAAACATATTTCAGTGAATAACTTATTGTTCAAATCTGTATATAAATATGTACATAAAGTGTTGTAATTATATTGTAAAATGGATGGATGGATGGACATTTAAAACAAAACTGTTATTAATTAGTAAGTATACATTTTTTTAGCCTTTTTAGAGAAAATCATATCATTGTAGTAAATTATGCAAATTACTCGATGATGTCATGGTGACCACGCCCACAACCACGCCCCCACCGCCACAGGTATCTTGGCAGTTTATGGGAAACACTGTATACTAGTACTGGTATACTGTACAACCCTACTATCTACTTTATTAATTACTTATTTTTAATACTGCTATTATGTGTGTGTATGTATTGTATCTGCTCATATAGTTCTGGTGTAGTTGTAACCAAAAAAAAGAAAGAAGAATGAATGAAATGTGGAAGAAAGACGACTGTCCATGTTTTGTTTTCAGTGAATGAAATGAATGGTTGGTTGTACCATATGGTCACATGATCATATGGACGGCGCTATTTTACTTTCCTTAAGGATTGGGACTTTTGGCAAAGGTCAGCTGAAGGCTATTGGACACCCTCCAGTGACAATCCAGCACTTTATAGTGAAAAGGAAGCAGCAAGTTGAGAGAGAGTGAGGGGTTGCTGGACACAAAGACTGTGTTGTCAAGTTTGAAGACAACAGGGTTGGACTGTGTCCTCGCTGCAAGCTCAGCCAAGTCTAATGAGGCTGCTGGAGCAAGCCCAGTTATGGCCACCATAGAGCGTGTCCAGGGTTAGCTTGTCCTTATAGCAGATCTCTCTCTCTTTTTATAACCAGAGTATCCAAAGTGCAGCCAGAGAGCCATTTGCTAATCGTTCAACGGCACATTCTAAAATGATTGTATAAAAAACTCCAATAAAAATGACAGAAAACATTAAAAAGAGGAATAAAAGAGGAAACATGTCAAAAGTAATGAGAACAAGTTAGCAATGTTGACTATAATAACACAAAGTTGTCATCCAGGCTGTTTTTTATTCTTTTAAGCTGTCATTGCTCAAAATCACTGTTATGAATGATTGACATATTCAAGGCTTACATTACTTCTCATGAAAAATTCCACTTTTAAATATTTTTTGGGGGGAAATATTGCAAAAACAACTTAAAATCGACTGATGGATCTGAAGCTGATCTAGAGACTTAAGTGTTAAAGTAAAAATTAACTACAAAATTACTTATTTTTAACACTTTTATGAGTAAGGCCATTTTGGGGACCCAATAATTTTAGTGGCATTCATTTTAAACTGTCATTGCTCCGGAATAATAATGATGTTAAGAAATATTGATCTATTCAAGGCTCACATTACTTCACATGAAATATTCTACTTTGAATGAATTTTTGGGGAAAATATTTTATATTGTGTGTGTTTGACATTAAAAAAAACAAAGTTTTCTCTGACAAAAAAGGGCATAAATCAAACAAATAAGATAAAAAAAAACATTAAAAAAAAAATCATAATCGACTGATACATCTGAAGTAGATCTAGACCAGTGGTTCTTAACCTGGGTTGGATGGAACCCTAGGGGTTCGGTGAGTCGAGCTCAGGGGTTCGGCGGAGGTCAAGACACACCCGACTCATCGTGTAAATACAAACTTCTCCCTATCGGCGTATTACGGATACGACAACAGCAGAAGTCAGACTGATTTGCAGGTGTGTAATTTGTTGTGAGTTTATGCACTGTGTTGGTTTTGTTGTTTGAACAAGGTGATGTTCATGCACGCTTCATTTTGTGCACCAGTAAAAAAACATGGTAACACTTTAGTATGGGGAACATATTCACCATTAATTAGTTGCTTATTAACATGCAAATTAGTAACATATTGGCTCTTAACTAGTCATTATTAAGTTCTTATTAATGCCTTATTCGGCATGGCCTTATTATAACCCTAACCCTCTAACCCTGGCCCTAACCCTCTAACCCAGGGGTCACCAATCTTTTTGAAACCAAGAGCTACTTCTTGGGTACTGATTAATGCGAAGGGCTACCAGTTTGATACACACTTAAATAAATTGACAGAAATAGCCAATTTGCTCAATTTACCTTTAACTCTATGTTATTATTGATAATTAATGATATTTACACTTAATTGAACGGTTTAAAAGAGGAGAAAACACGAAAAAAATGGCAATTACATTTTGAAACATAGTTTATTTTCAATTTCGACTCTTTAAAATTCAAAATTCAACCGAAAAAAAGAAGATTAAAAACTAGCTAATTCGAATCTTTTTGAAAAACTTATAAAAATAATTTATGGAACATCATTAGTAATTTTTCCTGATTAAGATTAATTTTAGAATTTTGATGACATGTTTTAAATAGGTTAAATTCCAATCTACAATTTGTTTTAGAATATATAACAAATTGGACCAAGCTATATTTCTAACAAAGACAAATCATTATTTCTTCTAGATTTTCCAGAACAAAAATTTTAAAAGAATTTCAAAAGACTTTGAAATAAGATTTAAATTTGACTCTACAGATTTTCTAGATTTGCCAGAATATTTTTTTTGAATTTTAATCATAATAAGTTTGAAGAAATATTTCACAAATATTCTTTGTCGAAAAAACAGAAGCTAAAATGAAGAATTAAATTAAAATGTATTTATTATTCTTTACAATAAAAAAAATAAATTTACTTGAACATTGATTTAAATTGTCAGGAAAGAAGAGGAAGGAATTTAAAAGGTAAAAAGGTATATGTGTTTAAAAATCCTAAAATAATTTTTAAGGTTGTATTTTTTCTCTAAAATTGTCTTTCTGAAAGTTATAAGAAGCAAAGTAAAAAAATTAATGAATGTATTTAAACAAGTGAAGACCAAGTCTTTAAAATATTTTCTTGGATTTTCAAATTCTATTTGAGTTTTGTCTCTCTTAGAATTAAAAATGTCGGGCAAAGCGAGACCAGTTTGCTAGTAAATAAATAAAATTAAA
>NC_084738.1:76555007-76657507 GCF_033978785.1 Entelurus aequoreus | reverse complement strand
AAAATAGCAGCACTTACCAGTGAGCTGCCTCTATTTTTTACATTTTATTTATTTACTAGCAAGCTGGTCTCGCTTTGCCCGACATTTTTAATTCTAAGAGAGACAAAACTCAAATAGAATTTGAAAATCCAAGAAAATATTTTAAAGACTTGGTCTTCACTTGTTTAAATAAATTCATTATTTTTTTTACTTTGCTTCTTATAACTTTCAGAAAGACAATTTTAGAGAAAAAATACAACCTTAAAAATTATTTTAAGATTTTTAAACACATATACCTTTTTACCTTTTAAATTCCTTCCTCTTCTTTCCTGACAATTTAAATCAATGTTCAAGTAAATTTATTTTTTTTATTGTAAAGAATAATAAATACATTTTAATTTAATTCTTCATTTCAGCTTCTGTTTTTTCGACGAAGAATATTTGTGAAATATTTCTTCAAACTTATTATGATTAAAATTCAAAAAAATTATTCTGGCAAATCTAGAAAATCTGTACAGTCAAATTTAAATCTTATTTCAAAGTCTTTTGAATTTCTTTTAAAATTTTTGTTCTGGAAAATCTAGAAGAAATAATGATTTGTCTTTGTTAGAAATATAGCTTGGTCCAGTTTGTTATATATTCTAAAAAAAATTGTAGATTGGAATTTAACCTATTTAAAACATGTCATCAAAATTCTAAAATTAATCTTAATCAGGAAAAATTACTAATGATGTTCCATAAATTATTTTTTTAAGTTTTTCAAAAAGATTCGAATTAGCTAGTTTTTAATCTTCTTTTTTTCGGTTGAATTTTGAAGTTTAAAGAGTCAAAATTGAAGATAAACTATGTTTCAAAATTAATTGTCATTTTTTTCGTGTTTTCTCCTCTTTTAAACCGATTAATTAAGTGTAAATATCATTAATTATTAATAATAACATAGAGTTAAAGGTAAATTGAGCAAATTGGCTATTTCTGGCAATTCATTTAAGTGTGTATCAAACTGGTAGCCCTTCGCATTAATCAGTACCCAAGAAGTAGCTCTTGGTTTCAAAAAGGTTGGTGACCCCTGACATAGGAACACACACAGAGGTGCTACAATGTACAATGTGCTACAGATAGATGGCATGTTCTCCAGTACATAGGAACACACACAGAGGTGCTACAATGTACAATGTGCTACAGATAGATGGCATGTTCTCCAGTACATAGGAACACACACAGAGGTGCTACAATGGAGAAGTTTGTGACGGGAATGAAGAGACAGTAAACAAACTATCTAGTTCTCACTGGCAAATTAATTTAGGATGATTTCTGTCTCCCACGGGGCTCATGAGAGAAAATACAAATGCTTCAATTAACACCTCGATTCAATTACGCGCCTCACCTTTTACAGTCGCTAGGTGCGTTTTATGCAGAACCAAACATTCCCCCAGGGTGTGCAGGCGATTCAACAAACATTGGGGCTAACATCAGTGGCTGTAGGTAACCTCCTGATGCAGTTTTTGTATTAGCTCACAAAGATCTCGCTCTGCATGCTGTTTAAAATGTCATTTCTCAGCTGTCAGTACGAAAGTCATTCTTGTTACATACAGTATATACTGCACTGTTGTTTTATATATATATATATATATATATATATATATATATATATATATATATATATATATATATATATATATATATATATATATATATATTTATAGTGTGTATGTGTATGTATATAATTATATATGTATATAGTGTGTATATGTGTATGTATGTGTGTGTGTATATATATGTATATAGCGTGTATGTATGTATATATAGTGTGTATGTATGTATATAAACCGGTATATATATATATATATATATATATATATATATATATATATATATATATATATATATATATATATATACATAGTGTGTATTTATGTATATGTTTGTGTGTATGTATATGTGTGTGTATATATATGTATATAGCGTGTATGTATGTATGTATGTATATATAGTGTGTATGTATATACACATATATATAGTGTGTATGTATATATGCATATATAATGTGTATATATATATGTGTATGTATGTATGTCTATGTATACCTTTGTATGTATATGTGTGTATACGTGTACATGTATCAATGTATATATATATATATATATATATATATATATATATATATATATATATATATATATATATATATATATATATATATATATATATTTATATATATATATATATATATATATATATATGTATACACACACACATATATATACAGTATATATATACACTTTGATATATATATATATATATATATATATATATGTATACACACACACACATATATATACAGTATATATATATACACTTTGATATATATATATATATATATATATATATATATTTGATATATATATATATTTATATATATATATATATGTGTGTGTGTGTACAAGTGTATACATATATGTATATGTGTAAATACATATATGTGTGTATACAAACACATATATACGTATATATGTATGTATATATACACACATACATATATGTATATATACAGTATATATCTATATATAAACACATAAATATATAATACATTTTCACATTTGGAAAATTGCAGCCTCTCTTAAATTATGTCCTGATTCAACCTTACATTAATGATTTATTGATGTGCTGGATGCTGCTGGCGCCCCCGTGTGTTCTAAAAGGAATGTGGTGTGTTTGTCCAGAGTCTTCCGTGGCCTGTGCCGACTGTCCCCACTCCCCCTCCCCCCCGGGCGTCAGTAAGACCGTCATGGTGGACGTGAAGGGGAGCGGCCCCCTCTGGCTGAAGCTCAAAGACCTGGCCGATGGCGTTACCTACAACTTCCGCATCCGGGCCAAGACCTTCATTTACGGCCCCGAGGTGGAGGCCAACATCACCACGGGTCCTGGAGAAGGTAGTGATATTTGTCCTTCTCACGTGTATCAGGGGCTTGAATGCTTTGTCTTTGCCCAGGAGCCCCAGGACCCCCAGGGGACCCCTTTATCACACGCTACGGCTCAGCGCTGACCATCCACTGGACCAGCGGGGACCCAGGACGAGCTCCCATTACACGCTACGTCATCGAGGCCAGACCTTCTGGTAGGTCCCTGGGTTTTTTTTTCCAGTGGCTAGAATATTCTGCTCGGAGAAAAGCGGTGTCAGGTGTCTCCATCTGCTGCCCACGGTCTGGACTTTGATAGCTTATTGATCACGCCAGACAATTTGTGTCCGCTTTCAGTCGTGCTTGGCAGGGTGATGGATGTCTCTGGCGCTCTGGGGAGGGCAACGTGTCACACTGCATTCCAAAATGTTTGATGGCAGATTGATGATGAAGTGGAGTGAAGGCTAGAGCCCAGGGGAAGATTTGAAAGACATCTTCACTAAAGAAAAACAGGCTTCGCTACACTTAAAATGACACCTCTGCCAACTATCTGCCAGTCAGCTGTAAGGTCCAGCATTGACTTTTTCTTCAGCAAATGGGCTGACCTAGCATGATGCTGGCTGGCTGGCTACATTAGGGCCCTAAGCATATTGTTTGTCCACATAGTTTCATTTATGTGAAATTTATTTTGTATACTTTTTTAATTCGAATTTAATACACACACACACATATATATATATATATATATATATATATATATATATATATATATATATATATATATATATATATATATATATATATATATATATATATATATATATATATATATATATATTAGAGATGTCCGATAATATCGGCCTGCCGATATTATCGGACATCTTAAAATGTAATATCGGACATTTTCGGTATCAGTGTTTTTATTATCGGTATCGTTTTTTTTATTTATTTATTTTTTATTAAATCAACATAAAAAACACAAGATACACTTACAATTAGTGCACCAACCCAACAAACCTCCCTCCCCCATTTACACAAAAGGGTTGTTTCTTTCTGTTATTAATATTCTGCTTCCTACATTATATATCAATATATATCAATACAGTCTGCAAGGGATACAGTCCGTAAGCACACATGATTGTGCGTGCTGCTGCTCCACTAATAGTACTAACCTTTAACAGTTAATTTTACTAATTTTCATTCATTACTAGTTTCTATGTAACTGTTTTTATATTGTTGTACTTTCTATGTTATTCAAGAAAATGTTTTTAATATATTTATCTTATTTTACTAATTTTTTTAAAAAGTACCTTATCTTCACCATACCTGGTTGTCCAAATTAGGCATAATAATGTGTTAATTCCACGACTGCATGTATCGGTTGATATCGGTATCGGTTGATATCAGTATCTGTAATTAAAGAGTTGGACAATATCGGAATATCGGATATCGGCAAAAAGCCATTATCGGACATCCCTAAAAATTAGTAAAATTAAGTGTTAAAGGTTAGTACTATTAGTGGACCAGCAGCACACACAATCATGTGTGCTTACGGACTGTATCCCTTGCAGACTGTATTGATATATATTGATATATAATGTAGGAACCACAATATTAATAACAGAAAGAAACAACCCTTTTGTGTGAATGAGTGTAAATGGAGGAGGGAGGTTTTTTGGGTTGGTGCACTAATTGTAAGTGTATCTTGTGTTTTTTATGTTGATTTAATAAAAAAAATTTTAAAAAACAATACCGATAATAACAAAACCGATACCGATCATTTCCGATATTACATTTTAAAGCATTATCGGGACATCTCTACTTTGTAGCACTTTGAGATTTTAACAAATGTAAAGTGCGTTACAAATGTAATTCATTATTATTATTAGGGATGTCCGATTTAGTTTTTTTGCCGATATCTGATATTCCGATATTGTCCAACTCGTTAATTACCGATACCGATATCAACCGATACCGATATATACAGTCGTGGAATTAACACATTATTATGCCTAATTTGGACAACCAGGTATGGTGAAGATAAGGTTTTTTTTTTTTTTTAAATAAAATAAAATAAGATAAATAAATTAAAAACATTTTCTTGAATAAAAAAGAAAGTTTAAACAATATAAAAACAGTTACATAGAAACTAGTAATTAATGAAAATGAGTAAAATGAACTGTTAAAGGTTAGTACTATTAGTGGAGCAGCAGCACGCACAATCATGTGTGCTTACGGACTGTATCCCTTGCAGACTGTATTGATATATATTGATATATAATGTAGGAAGCAGAATATTAATAACAGAAATAAACAACCCTTTTGTGTGAATGAGTGTAAATGGAGGAGGGAGGTTTTTCGGGTTGGTGCACTAATTGTAAGTGTATCTTGTGTTTTTTATCTTGATTTAATAAAATTGTTTTAAAAAAACGATACCGATAATAACAAAACCGATACCGATCATTTCCGATATTACATTTTAAAGCATCATCGGGACATCTCTACTTTGTAGCACTTTGAGATTTTAACAAATGTAAAGTGCGTTACAAATGTAATTCATCATCATTATTATTATTATTATTACATTTGACGCAATCTAAAAGCTCGTAAACCGAAAAGTTTTCAAATCCAGTGGAGGTGTTCTTCAATCTATCATGGACTATTTAGGTGAGGAATGAGCTGTTTACTTGTGTAGGTGTGGGCCCTTTAAGTGGTGTTTACGAGCAGCGACGTGTAAGTGATGCTCTCACTTCCCAAAGTCAGCCTCAAGGTGAAATATGGTCATCTTAATGATGAATGCAAAAGTATTAGGACGGGTGTTTACGATGAGCAGCGTGATTTATAGTCTGCACTTTGCTGACAGACGAAGGCTTGTGGGACATCCTGATCAAGGACATCCCGAAGGAAGTGACGTCGCACACCTTCAGCATGGACATCCTGAAGCAAGGTGTCAGCTACGACTTCCGGGTCATCGGGGTCAACGATTACGGCTACGGATCTCCTAGTCTGCCCACTCCTTCTATATCTGGTATACATGTCATGTCTCCATTGTTTATATACTGAGGGGTGGTCTACAACGATGTCGTTGTTTTTCCGCAGCTCAAAAAGTGGCCCCCTTCTATGAGGAGTGGTGGTTCCTGGTGGTGGTGGCCCTGGTGGGGCTCATCTTCATCCTCCTGCTGGTCTTCATCCTCATCATCCGAGGACAAAGCAAGAAGTACGCCAAGAAGTCGGAATCAGGTGAGATACCGAGGTGTTGCGCTTTCACAATCCTCACAATACCGCCGTGACGTGTGAGGGTATCACACCAAAACTTGGTGAGTGTGGTTTTTTTCCGCCGCTGAAAAAAAAAACACACATCTCCCGAAATCTTCTGCGCAAAGGGGAGAAGAAGGCAGGTTTAAGTGTGTTTTTTTCTGACATTTTCTGAATATTACGTCAAAATTTGGCCATAGCTTTTTAATATTTGTTGCTAACTTACAAATAAACAAACCCCGCGGAATACATAACGTCTTTTTAGTAACAGACACCTTCATAATAATATGGAATATGTACAATATACACACTGCAAGTATATATATATATACAGTATATATATATATATATATATATAATGTAGTAACAGACACCTTCATAACAATATGTAATATGTACAATATACACACTGCAAGTATATATATAATGTAGTGACAGACACCTTCATAACAATATGTAATATGTATAATATACACACTGCAAGTATAAATATAATGTAGTAACAGACACCTTCATAACAATATGTAATATGTACAATATACACACTGCAAGTATATATATAATGTAGTAACAGACACCTTCATAACAATATGTAATACGTACAATATACACACTGCAAGTATATATATAACGTAGTAACAAACACCTTCATAACATATGTAATATGTACAATATACACACTGCAAGTATATATATAATGTAGTAACAGACACCTTCATAACAATATGTAATATGTACAATATACACACTGCAAGTATATATATAATGTAGTGACAGACACCTTCATAACAATATGTAATATGTATAATATACACACTGCAAGTATAAATATAATGTAGTAACAGACACCTTCATAACATATGTAATATGTACAATATACACACTGCAAGTATATATATAATGTAGTAACAGACACCTTCATAACAATATGTAATACGTACAATATACACACTGCAAGTATATATATAATGTAGTAACAGACACCTTCATAACAATATGTAATATGTACAATATACACACTGCAAGTATATATATAATGTAGTAACAGACACCTTCATAACAATATGTAATATGTACAATATACACACTGCAAGTATATATATATATATATATAATGTAGTAACAGACACCTTCATAACAATATGTAATATGTACAATATACACACTGCAAGTATATATATAATGTAGTAACAGACACCTTCATAATAATATGTAATATGTACAATATACACACTGCAAGTATATATATAATGTAGTAACAGACACCTTCATAATAATATGTAATATGTACAATATACACACTGCAAGTATATATATAATGTAGTAACAGACACCTTCATAATAATATGTAATATGTACAATATACACACAGCAAGTATATATATAATGTAGTAACAAGACACCTTCACAACAATATGTAATATGTACAATATACACACTGAAAATATATATTTTGTAATGTAGTAACAGACACCTTCATAACAATATGTAATATGTACAATATACACACTGCAAGTATATATATAATGTAGTAACATACACCTTCATAACAATATGTAACATGTACAATATACACACTGCAAGTATATATATAATGTAGTAACAAGACACCTTCACAACAATATGTAATATGTACAATATACACACAGCAAATATATATATATATAATGTAGTAACAGACACCTTCATAACAATATGTAATATGTGCAATATTTACCAATATAACACAAATATCATTATCCAGGCTTAGGTTAGACTGATTACAAAAAAATACTAAAGTAAGGAAATATTTTTTAAATACAGTTATTTTGTGATAAAATAAATATGTTCTATGTAGATAAATAATAATGCATATGTTTCTTAAATAAACTGCCAGTAAAACTATAATCTAGAATTAACTTTTTTACCAGCTCACAGATTCAACATGTCAATATAGCATTTTAAGCTAGTTAGCTCTCTGTGATCACGGCGCCGCTAAAATTAGTTTGACTGCGTTAGCGCTAATAGTAACAATATCGCTAATGTTTGGTTAACATTCACGAGATGTAATGGAGTATTGTTGCCGTTTTTTAGGTTTTTTTTTTTGCAGGACATTGTTAGCCACCTCTTACTTGCCATAGTTGACTATTTAGAATGCATAATACAAATAACTACTATGAGAAACATGATTTATAATCTAGAATTAACTTTTACCAGCTCACGGATTCAACATGTCAATATAGCATCGTAAGCTAGTGATCACGGCGCCGCTAAAATTATTTTGTCTGTGTTAGCGCTCATATTAACAATATCGCTAATATTTGGCAACATTCACAAGATGTAGTTAGAGTGTCCGCCCTGAGATCGGTAGGTTGGAGTTCAAATCCCAGCCGAGTCATACCAAAGACTATAAAAATGGGACCCATAACCTCCCTGCTTGGCACTCAGCAACAAAGGGTTGGAGTTGGGGGTTAAATCACCAAAATGATTCCCGGGCGCGGCGCCGCTGCTGCCCACTGCTCCCCAAGGGGATGGGACAAATGCAGAGGACAAATTTCACCACATCTAGTGTGTGTGTGACAATCATTGGTACTTTAATCTTTTAATCTTTAATGGAGTATTGTTGCCGTTTTTGAGGATTTTTGGAGGCCGTTGTTAGCCACCTCTTGCTTGCCATAGTTGACTATTTAGAATGCATAATAAAAAAGAATGTGCGCTTGTCTCACGTATGGATTGTGGATGATAGGCAAAAATCCCAAAAAGTGAAGTTCCCCTTACACACGGTGACAATACTGTACGGTGAGATTGTGATATCGTTACATCCCCAGTAGCCACAAATATCGCTCTGAGTCCGGAGGGGAGGATAATCAAGGTAAATTCCTCCTCATAAATCACCTGCTGACTTAACGAGCTGCTGAGAAAGAACTCTCTGAGAGTGTTTCCTTAAAACAGATGTCTGGTGTTGTCGGCGTGCTACGAGACGTGCCGGGGCTTGTCCATTCATCGGCGAGTGTTTCGCTGGGCTCAGCACTTCCAGGGGCGCCTGTTTAGCCCGCCGGGCAGGGGGGGAGGCTATCAATGGGGGGACGGGGGGGGGGGAGCTGCAGGGTCATTGCCCATCTTTTTGACTGACAGGAGGAAAAAAACAAGAGAGTTCCTTCTCCTCGCTCTCAACGCCGCAAATATCAGTCTTTAAGATTTTTTTTTTTTTCCCCCAGCATGTTTATGTAACCACCAGTTGACCCCAAGTAGCCCCCCGGCGCAACCGCGGAGGTCCCGGCCTTGCCGCGGTCACACAGCATGGAACTGAGAATGTTTTTAACCTCCAAACACCTCCTGCATGACATTTATTGTCCATTCACGGCTGACCCCCAGTCAGTCTTTACACCCATTAATCACACTGGGATTATATGGACACTTCATTAGGTACCTCCAAACTCTTCCTACTGAGGGCCGCACACTGAAAAATCAACGTATGCGGGGGCCTTTTTGACACACATCATTTTTAAAGCCGTATTTTTCGGAGCATAGGGCGCACCGGATTAAAAGGCACGCTGCCGATGAGCGGGTCTAGTCAGGTCTATTTTTCATACAAAAGCTTATAGGGCGCATTAGCCTCTTAAAGGGAAACTTCGGTTTTTTTCAACCTGGGCCCTGTTTTCATAATTTTTTCTGTATATGTGAGTGCTGGATAAAACATTTTTTGAGGTCGCGCCAGTATTGAGCAGGGCAGGCAGCCTCCAGCCCAGCTAACGCTCGTACACAGGGCAACTGGCTCTCGTCAAAATTCGGCCTATAAACATGCATTTTTTTCACACTGACAGGCTCAGATAGTTACAATGAGTGTCCGACAACATACTAGAAAGGAGAAATTAACGTATGTCTCTACCTTTAGCTGGAGATCGCTGTTTGTTGTGAGCTGTGTCCAAATCTCACCACGCTACAAATCTCGTTCCGAAATCTCGCGATAACTCGCGACAAAACACCGGTGGAAAAACAGTTACCTGACTGAGGTGAAGAGAGACGACTGAAGTGATTTTCTGTTGGATTACCGAAGACTGTTATTTTAGTTTTATAGAAAAGTTTGTTTGTTTGTCTGTCATGGCTGAATTTCCTCAGTCAGGTAACTGTTTTTCCACCGGTGTTTTGTCGCGAGTTATCGCGAGATTTCGGAACGAGATTTGTAGCGTGGTGAGATTTGGACACAGCTCACAACAAACAGCGATCTCCAGCTAAAGGTAGAGACATACGTTAATTTCTCCTTTCTAGTATGTTGTCGGACACTCATTGTAACTATCTGAGCCTGTCAGTGTGAAAAAAATGCATGTTTATAGGCCGAATTTTGACGAGAGCCAGTTGCCCTGTGTACGAGCGTTAGCTGGGCTGGAGGCTGCCTGCCCTGCTCAATACTGGCGCGACCTCAAAAAATGTTTTATCCAGCACTCACATATACAGAAAAAATTATGAAAACAGGGCCCAGGTTGAAAAAAACCGAAGTTTCCCTTTAAGGCCCAAGCTGTTTGTTTACATATTTGGGCTTATTGGACCCTAATTAGAATAAAAACTAAAAATCATCTTTTGATATGATGTACTTAGTCCATAAGTACACAAACGTGTGCTTCATGTTTAGTGACATGCTAATTCTTATTTTTACCCTTTTTTTTCCAAATTCCATTGTATGTTATACTCTTCTGACACCACCAGCTGGCAGTATAAGTGTCCACATAAGTGGCCACAAGACCCCAATTCAGTAGTGTACACAATTTTGGAAATTAGAGCTAAAAGGTGCTGTCCACGCATGTGGCCACTAAGCCTTTAGAGCAGGGGTCACCAACCTTTTCGAAACCAAGAGCTACTTCTTGGGTAGTGATTAATGCGAAGGGCTACCAGTTTGATAAACACTTAGATAAATTGCCAGAAATAGCCAATTTGCTCAATTTACCTTTAACTCTATGTTATTATTAATAATTAATGATATTTACACTTAATTGAACGGTTTAAAAGAGGAGAAAACACGAAAAAAAATGACAATTACATTTTGAAACATAGTTTATCTTCAATTTCGACTCTTTAAAATTCAAAATTCAACCAAAAAAAGAAGAGAAAAACTAGCTAATTCGAATATTTTTGAAAAAATTAAAAAAATAATTTATGGAACATCTTAAGTAATGTTTCCTGATTAAGATTAATTTTAGAATTTTGATGAAATAGGTTAAAATCCAATCTGCACTTTGTTAGAATATATAACAAATTGGACCAAGCTATATTTCTAACAAAGACACATCATTATTTCTTCTAGATTTTCCAGAACAAAAATGTTAAAAGAAATTCAAAAGACTTTGAAATAAGATTTAAATTTGATTCTACAGATTTTTTAGATTTGCCAGAATATTTTTTGGAATTTTAATCATAATAAGTTTGAAGAAATATTTCACAAATATTCTTCGTCGAAAAAACAGAAGCTAAAATGAAGAATTAAATTAAAATGTATTTATTATTCTTTACAACAACAAAAATTAATTTACTTACATTGATTTAAATTGTCAGGAAAGAAGAGGAAGGAATTTAAAAGGTAAAAAGGTATATGTGTTTAAATATCCTAAAATCCTTTTTAAGGTTGTATTTTTTCTCTAAAATTGTCTTTCTGAAAGTTATAAGAAGCAAAGTAAAAAAAATAAATGAATTTATTTAAACAAGTGAAGACCAACTTTTTAAAATATTTTCTTGGATTTTCAAATTCTATTTGAGTTTTGTCTCTCTTAGAATTAAAAATGTCGGGCAAAGCGAGACCAGCTTGCTAGTAAATAAATACAATTTAAAAAATAGAGGCAGCTCACTGGTAAGTGCTGCTATTTGAGCTATTTTTAGAACAGGCCAGCGGGCGACTCATCCGGTCCTTACGGGCTACCTGGTGCCCGCGGGCACCGCGTTGGTGACCCCTGCTTTAGAGGTTAAATTAATTAATTAAAGGAGTCATATTATGTTTTTATCTAAATGTAACAGACTTCCTTGTGGTCTACATAACATGTGATGGTGGTTCTTTGGTCAAAATGTTGCATAGATGATGTTTTACACATCATCTTCAAGCCGCTTTCTGACAGTCGCTTCAGGATGCGCCGTTTTGTGGGCGGTCTTATTTACGTGCCTCCACTTGGACAGCGTGTTCTCACCGTCATCTTTGTTGTAGCGGTGTAGCGTGCAAGGACGGGGGTGGAGGAAGTGTCAAAAGATGGCGCTAACTGTTTACTCTTTACTTCAATCAATAACGGAGCAGCATCTCCTCATCCGTGGCTCACTAGTGCAACAACAACGCCCGAAATGTGTCCCGTGAAAAAAACCGTCCGCCGGAACTCTCTAATAACTAAAGTTCCTTAGGTGAATAATGTAAACTCACTACACCGGTATGTTTTAGCGCTTTCATGGCCAGTTTACTGACAGATATAAGTAAGAACTTTACACTACTTTATATTAGAAATGGCAACAGTGGAGGATGAATGTCACATAACAAGAAGATAGAGAAAAAGAAGAAGCTTATCGACTACATAGAGTCTAATACAGGACTTATGCAGATCCCAAATACAGATCAGCAGGTACCAGAAGGTAAGAAAAGTTGCTTTTGCATAATATTGCGAAACAAAACGCCAGATAATATGTCTTACCTTATACACACACACCATAATAATACTTGTATGTTTAACCTCTTAAGGCCCAAGCTGTTTGTTTACATACTTTTTTTTTATTTCTCTTTGCTTATTGGACCCTAATTAGAATAAAAACTAAAAATCATCTTTTGATATGATGTACTTTTAGTCCATAAGTACACAAACGTGTACTTCATGCTAATTTTTATTTTTACACTTTTTTTCTCAAAATTCCATTGTATGTTATACTCTTCTGACACCACCAGATGGCAGTATAAGTGTCCACATAAGCGGCCATAAGACCCCAATTCAGTAGTGTACACAATTTTGGAAATAAGAGCTAGCTTTAGAGGTTTTTAATGCTCCGACAATCCATCAAGCGGTGGGTGTGTCTTTATAGCTTACCAAAGTCCTACTAAAAACATTTTGACAGATTTTTGAGTGCCGCGTGTAATGGTGTAATGTATATTCTCAATGGAACATTTAACGTTTTGTTGTCGTTTACTGGCGTCATCTTGCAGTCCACACATATCTCTTATGTGTGACTGCCATCTACTGCAGGGTTTCCCACACATTCATTTATTTGTGGCGGCCCGCCACGAAAGAATTACGTCCGCCACAAATAAAAATTAAAAAAAATTAAAAAAATTAAAAAAATATATATTTTTTTTGTCCTCTCCAGCTTCTCAGGCAAATCATATAGTTGATGTAGATGCCCATATCGGCTGTTCAGATTTACTTTACAAAAAAGAAGTGTAGGATACTTCTCTTGTTGCCTTATTTGTATTTGACTTTATTAAATGTATTTATATTAGAAACACAACATGTGCAAAGGGTGCAAAGTCTGCAGGCAGTAGGAAACACATGGGTAAGTGTAGGGAGTAAAACTGATGGCAGTCTAAAGTTCAAGATTTTTGGAGCTCTTTGTTCAGTGGATCAGATGTTTGATGAAGCTCTGTGTCTATCTACCACCACTACTGTTTTCTGTTTATTTGTTACTGACTGTGGCAGGACACCTCTGCCTCTGTTTCACTTTATGTTGCTGGTAAATAATATGGTTGTAGTAGTAGGCTAAAGTTAAATGATTTAGTATGCACTAATTAAACGGGCAGAGCTTTAAGAGACATTTTAGCTTTTATATTTTATAAGATATATTTTTTGTAAGAACCACAATTAATAAATATATTTCAGTGAATAACTTATTGTTCAAATCTGTATATAAATATGTACATAAAGTGTTGTAATTATATTGTAAAATGGATGGATGGATGGACGTTTAAAACAAAACTGTTATTATTAATTAGTAAGTATACATTTTTTGAGCCTTTTTAGAGAAAATCAAATCATTGTAGTAAATTATGCAAATTACTCGATGATGTCATGGTGACCACGCCCACAGCCACGCCCCCACCGCCACAAGTATCTTGGCAGTTTATGGGAAACACTGTACTGGTCACACTTATCAATACACCAGGTACCAAATAAAATTGCTTCGAGGTCGGTAACCAGAATTATGGCGTACGTTAGGTGCACCGGGTTATAAGGCGCACTGTCTATTTTTGAGAAAATGAAAGGATTTTAAGTGCGCCTTGTAGTCCAAAATATTTGTGATTAAGGTTGTTTGCAGGCGAAACGTAATGATGTTTTAACGATCACTGTGAAACAGTAGCAGTGCAGTGTCAATACAGGTAGTGAGTGTGCCATCACTAGTTATTATGGTTCCCTGTCCTTAAAATTGGCCAATTAATACATTGACGATGTTGTCAATCATCGTTATTGTGGTTGTGAATGTGAACTTGTGTGTACTGGACTCTGCGGGGGTAGCTAATGTTGTGTCCACTGCCACTAACCGTCCTGTCCTGTCCATGCGGGCCTGTGTGGTCACACAGTGTCTCTGTACGTGTGCGCAGGCAACAACTCCAACTGCAACGCTCTGACCCACGGGGACATGGTCAGCCTGGACGAGGGCCGCTTCCCCGCCCTGGAGCTCAACAACCGCCGCCTGTCCGTCAAGAACTCCTTCTGCAGGAAGAACGGCGTGTACACCAGGTCAGCCCACACTTCCAGGGTTTAGCCATCGAACGCCGCCCTCGGTAGGAGGGGAGATTTAAATCCAGGCGATTATAGATTACTGCGCCGTCTTGATCTCTGCTCTCACAAAAGTAAAGGCCTCCAGTCCGCCGCCTTATCCCGGGGATCACTATTCAAACAGACGCCTAATCCTACTGTAGTCCGCCTAATTCCGAGCTGTGTCGGACAGCCAGTGGCGTTTACACCTGATTTTCTGCGATTAACTCTGGGGGTTCAAACGCCATCACATGGCGCTCAATTGTAGTTGACCTTTCCTTTCTGCATCATTAATGATGATCACTGCCACTTCAACACACTGATAAATCCGTTCACTATGGTACAGTTTAGGGTTGTCCCCATACCAATATTTTGGTACTGGTAGCAAAATGTATTTCAATACCTTTTAATACTTTTCTAAATAAAGGGGACCACAAAAAAATTGCATTGTTGGCTTTATTTTAACAAAAAATCTTAGGGTACATGAAACATATGTTTATTATTGTCATTTAGTCCTTAAATAAAATAGTCAACTTGTCTTTTAGTAGTAAGTAAACAACCAAAGACTCCTAATTAGTCTGCTGACGTATGCAGTAACATATTGTGTCATTTATACACTTATTATTGTGTCAACATTATAAAGGACAAACTGTAAAATATTATTGTAAATATTATTAATCTACTTGTTCATTTACTGTTAATATCTGCTTATTTTCTGTTTTAACATGTGCTATCTACGCATCTGTTCAAATGTAATAATCACTTATTCTTCTCTTCTTTCATACTTTACATTAGTTTTGGATGATACCACACATTTAGGTATCGATCTGATACCAAGTAGTTACAGGATCATACATTGGTCATATTCAAAGTCCTCATGTGTCCAGGGACATGTTTCATGACTTTATAAACATAATATGAATTTAAAAAAAAGATTTTGTGACGATAAAAAATATCAATGCAATCATAGTAGTATCGACTACATACGCTGCTGTACTTGATATCATTACAGTGGATGTCAGGTGTAGATCCACCCATGGAATTTGTTTACATTGTGACGCCGGTGAGCTATTGTATCCTCCTACGGTGTGTAGTGAAGCATGTTTAGCTATTCCTCGTCCTCCAGTGATAATGGTACTTGTAAGAAACTTACTTTACCTGTCGCCATGGAGGTGAGGATTAGTAATTTAGAAGTAGCTAAAACACTGCAGACTGTGGATGGTTGTTAGCTGCTAGCTAGCTAGCCATGTCTTAAAAGCACCTCTTTGAGTGTTATAACTTCACCTTTATCTTTACTTTTTACACCAAAATGCGTCCATTCTCCCTTTTCTGTCTACACACTGTGTCTGCTTGTAAGTACTCCGTGTGTGTGCGCTGCCCAACATGCTCCGCTGCTCGTAAAACCAGCAATGTCACATCCCCGTTAAAAAAAAAGGAGATCGGGTGCACTTTTTAGAGGCGGTATAGTACCGAATATGATTCATTAGTATTGCGGTACTATACTAGTACCGGTATACCGTACAGCCCTACTTCATTCATTCATTTTGATTCTAGACGGCAGCTGCGTCGTTGAAGAGATTGAGGAAACATGATTCGTACAACTGTCAACTTCTTGTACTGCCTTGCTCATGAGTAGCGCCGCACAGCAAGGGGGGTACAGAAGTCGTCCTTCAGTTACAACCGGCCCAAAACATTAAATAATAAATAAATAACAAATAATATTATAAAATATATATTAATAAATGTTAAAAAATTGATAATATATTCAATTAAATATTGCCTATTTAATATGTATAATGAGTGTGAATGTGGAGTGAATGAATAATGGGTTCTCAATGAGTATCTCGTCGATAGAAAACCGCTTTATAAATCGAATTCATTATTATTATTATTATTATTATTTTGTCTTGTTTTCTAGATTTTTGTTTACTTCCAATTATGGAATTCCATTATCCAATTATTGCCCTGTCAATAGGCAATGTTGTCCTTCAAACGTGTTTTTTTAAATACAAAAAATATATTGAATAAAAAATAACAATGCTAATAATAATAAAGTAATTAAATAAAAATGTAAAAAAAAAAAAAAAAAGTAATCTCATATACAGGTGACTCCACACTGCAAAAAAGAGCTGTCAAAATACAAGATAAAAAGACTGGAAATAGGAAAAAATATACTTAAAAACCAGTGAAATTATAGTCTACTTTACTTGACAAGACATCCTAAATTTACGTTTGTATATCTTGAAATTAGCAGGACTTTTAAGCCTAAAAAGTGTATTATGTTATTCAACTTGCAATTCTTAAATTAAGCCTCCTTGGGATGTTGCAGAATCTTTAAACACGATTTTCGAAGTGGGGAAAAGCACATTTTGACATTTGTAAACTAGAAGAGACAAAATATATGTATTAATGATAAAATGAAGATTGATGTAAAATCAATGACTAAAAATAATTAAATAGCTCTTAAAATTAGGGACATTTCTAGAAACAATATAATTTGCAGTGCACAGACTTACAATTGGATTGACCGCACCATTGATAATATATTGATAATTTAACCACAGCAACTGCGGCAAACGCCATGGCCGACCTCGTCATTTGCCGTAATGCCCTAAAAATGGACCAACATCGGTGGCAAGAACATGCCGTGACCGCCCTTGACTTTTTACTTGTTAATGGACGAGGGATGTAACAATAAACGGTATAATGATCATTTGCGATAAAATTTCAGACGGTTAGTAACACCGACAAATGTTTTCATTATCTAAAAACCGTCATTTATTAATGCATTTTAGGTGACAGGAAGTCAGGCGCATGCGCACTAGAGTCGTTTGTCTTGATAATCATGGTGGACTAACTACACAAACTTTGCTCCGGAGATTTCCCCTCGGAGTAAACGGAGCCAAGCGCTTGATTTAATGTCATTTTTCCCTCGCTTCCCGCCGTGCGTTTAAGAGCACACTGATGTGATTAGATGGAGACAGGTGTGGACAAAATTGTCTCCACACTAAAAGTATACAGCCAAGGAGAAAACTATTTGATGTTGCTTTTATTTTCTCAACACTGCATCCTTCAGCTGCTGTGACTGAGAGTTGATGATGTGAGGAAACATGCAGCAGGCGATGTGTCGTGAACGTTGTCACAACTTGTTTATAAAGTCTTTAGTTTGTTTACTGGGATGTTCACTCCTCCTTTATTTAACTGCAAACTGTATCAGTGTTCAAATAACATCAATACTAGCTCAAATGTTTTGTCATCTCATCGAATTGAACGCAGGCTGGGAAGATTTTGTATTCGATGTGAGAGGTGTCACTCCTCTTTATTTGTGTTGGCCAAACTGTTGTACTAAACTACAAGGGAGCGTTGTTGGAGGATATCAAATATCAAAAGGTAAACGCCATGTTTTTTTACATTACTTGTGTTTTTTTTCATGTCACAAAGGTATTACTTCAAAAACCATTCACGTGATACAGCATTTTGTTAATGTGTTATTGTGTAGTTAATTCCTATAAAACTTATTTCTGCTCAAACTCTTAATGGATCTGTCCCGATACATCATCTACATGTATATATATACATGTACATAACTTAAAAACTAGAGATGTCCGGTAATATCGGCCTGCCGATATTATCGGCCGATATATGCGTTAAAATGTAATATCGGAAATTATCGGTATCGTTTTTTTTTTTAAATTAAATCCACATAAAAAACACAAGATACACTTACAATTAGTGCACCAACCCAAAAAACCTCCCTCCCCCATTTACACTCATTCACACAAAAGGGTTGTTTCTTTCTGTTATTAATATTCTGGTTCCTACATTATATATCAATATATATCAATACAGTCTGCAAGGGATACAGTCCGTAAGCACACATGATCGTGCGTGCTGCTGGTCCACTAATAGTACTAACCTTTAACAGTTAGTTTTACTAATTTTCATTCATTACTAGTTTCTATGTAACTGTTTTTATATTGTTGTACTTTCTTTTTTATTCAAGAAAATGTTTTTAATTTATTTATCTTATTTTAATATTTTTTTAAAAAAGTACCTTATCTTCACCATACCTGGTTGTCCAAATTAGGCATAATAATGCGTTAATTCCACGACTGCATATATCGGTTGATATCGGTATCGGTTGATATCGTTATCGGTAATTAAAGGCTTGGACAATATCGGAATATCGGATATCGGCAAAAAGCCATTATCGGACATCCCTATTAAAAACCTAAATAAATAATAAAAAAATATACCTCTGTCTATCAAGATGTAAAATTAGAGGTAAAGGCATTATGTAATGACAAACAGCTGACAAGTTGATATTATATGAATTAAAAAAACAGTATATA
The DNA here is from genome assembly GCF_033978785.1 of Entelurus aequoreus. Taxonomy (NCBI): domain Eukaryota; kingdom Metazoa; phylum Chordata; class Actinopteri; order Syngnathiformes; family Syngnathidae; genus Entelurus; species Entelurus aequoreus. Next base: position 76,638,337 of record NC_084738.1, on the reverse strand, counting down.
TATATATATATATATATATATATATATATATATATATATATATATATATATATATATATATATATATATATATATATATATATATATATATATATATATATATATATATATATATATATATATTCAAGGAAGGGGCTCCAAAGCATGCATGCATACAATATATATATATATATATGTATATATATATATATATATATATATATATATATATATATATATATATATATATATATATATATATATATATATATATATATACACTACCGTTCAAAAGTTTGGGGTCACCCAAACAATTTTGTGGAATAGCCTTCATTTCCAAGAACAAGAATAGACTGTCGAGTTTCAGAGGAAAGTTCTCTTTTTCTGGCCATTTTGAGCGTTTAATTGACCTCACAAATGTGATGCTCCAGAAACTCAATCTGCTCAAAGGAAGGTCGGTTTTGTAGCTTCTGTAACGAGCTAAACTGTTTTCAGATGTGTGAACATGATTGCACAAGGGTTTTCTAATCATCAATTAGCCTTCTGAGCCAATGAGCAAACACATTGTACCATTAGAACACTGGAGTGATAGTTGCTGGAAATGGGCCTCTATACACCTATGTAGATATTGCACTAAAAATCAGACATTTGCAGCTAGAATAGTCATTTACCACATTAGCAATGTATAGAGTGTATTTCTTTAAAGTTAAGACTAGTTTAAAGTTATCTTCATTGAAAAATAAGGACATTTCAATGTGACCCCAAACTTTTGAACGGTAGTGTATATATATATATATATATATATATATATATATATATATATATATATATATATATATATATATATATATATATATATATATATATATATATATACACAGTATGTATATGTGTATATACAATGTATACAAATATGAGCCCTCCTTTAAGGCAACACTTGCCTTGACCTTAAAAAGTTAACATTCGAGGCCTGTGTTATATTTAACTAACATTTACCAGCAGAAACCGATAACTAAACAAGCTGCAGATGTGTAGGTTAAGCTATCACTCTCAGATCAGGGTTTTTCAAACACTGCATCGCAGTGAGCTGAACTGGACCCGAGCGCTCGGCTTTTACTCCGTTATCTGTTCGCTTGCTCAAGTGACGCAGTGTGCTTTTAAGAAACACTTCAGACGTCCTAATGAGTCCCCTCAGGCCGCTGCAGCCTGATAACGAGGAGATTTAACATTGCAGAGGATGAAGTGCACTCCTCCAAATGCAATGAATAATATGCCAGTCCAGTGTGAACATTGTGATCACTTTACGAGTTTGTGCAGTTGTTTCCAGGCTCCTCGGCGGCGTTAAAAGTGAGAAAAACAATTGCATGGACGTTCATCTTAAACCCGCTGGGAGTAATTATATGCTGACAGTACAAAAAACAAACGTGATGAATGGAATGTTTACAATAATTGCACAGCATGCATCTGGCTAGGTTATGATTATGTGTGAGTTTTCAAAGAAATGATCATCAAACACCACATTAAGTGGGTATCGCACCTTCAAGTGAATTACCTCTAAGCTGCTCTAATGAAATGCATCCACTTGAACCAAATAGCCGACTTTTCCATGCTGACCACAGCTTGGAATTGACCCGTGCTCCGAATGCAAATGTTTGGAAAGTTGTGGTCGTAACGTGCGAGGCCGCGGCAGCTCCGTAGGCGGCCAAGAAAAGTCAACACGAGTCCGACCGAGACAAAGGAAAGGTTTGTTTCATAGAATTGTTTTTCGCATGCATTTACTTCAAACTACGACATCCATTCCTCTTCAAACTACAGCGTGTACACAAAGTGAGTACCAACTCTAAACTGTATAAAGTAGAATGCAGTATTCCTTAAATTGATATGATATTGGAACCGCTCGACTAGGGTTGTACGATATACCGGTACTAGTATAGTATCGCGGTACTAATGAATCAAAAACGGTACTATACTCTGTTTGAAAAAGTACCGGCCATATTTTTTTTTTACAGTCATGATGGCGCGTCGTCACGTGGTGACATTGCTGGTTTTACGAGCAGAGGAGCATGTTCTGCAGCGCACACACACAGAGTACTTACAAGCAGACACAGCGTGTAGACAGAAAAGGGAGAATGGACGCATTTTGGTGTAAAAATTAGGGATAAAGGTGAAGTTATAACACTGAAACACCCTCAGGAAGAGGTGCTTTAAGACATGGCTAGCTAGTTAAAGGCTAATGCCCATCCGCAGTCTGCAGTGTTTTAGCTACTTCTAAATCACTAATTCTCGCTTCCAAGGCGACAAATAAAATAAGTTTCTTACAAGTATCATTATTACTGGAGGACAAGGAATAGCTAAACATGCTTCACTACACACCGTAGGAGGATACAATAGCTCACCGGCGTCACAATGTAAACAAACGCCATGGGTGGATCTATACCTAACATCCACTGTAATGGTAGAGGTGAACGGCACCGTGTCGTCCCCCCCCCCCCCCCCCCTCTCGGTGAGCTGTGGAGTCCCCCAAGGCAGTATATTGGGCCCTTTACTGTTCCTAATATACATAAATGACATGTCATCGGCATGCGACTGTGAATTTTTTTTGTTTGCGGATGACTCTGCCCTACTGGTATCCGACAAGGACAAGTCACAGGTGGAGAAAATCCTCAGTGCTGAGCTGTGTAGAACTTGCACCTGGCTCGCTGACAACAAGCTATTCATACACTTGGGTAAAACAGAATCCATCCTGTTTGGGTCCCACATCAACCTTAAGAAAGTCAATGACTTCACCATAAAAGTGGGTGACATTGTTATCACCAGGAAAGATGAGGTCACCTACCTAGGTTCCATTCTAGAGGCTAACCTTTCCTGTGATAAAATGGCAACCAAGGTAATCAGAAAGGTTAACCAACGAACGAGATTTCTCTACAGAATCTCCTCTCTGGTCAACAAAAGCACCTTGAGGATTCTGGCGGGAACTCTCGTTCAACCCTTTTTCCATTACGCATGCACCTCCTGGTACCCTAGCACCTCCAAAACCCTCAAATCTAGACTCCAAACATCTCAGAACAAGCTAGTCAGGTTACTTCTAGACCTCCACCCCAGATCCCACCTCACTCCTACCCACTTCTCTAAAGTGGGCTGGCTCAAGGTGGAGGACAGAGTTAAACAACTTGCACTGAGCCTAGTCTATAAAATCCACTACACCTCCCTGATACCGAAGTACATGTCAAACTACTTCCTTAACGTAAAAGACCGCCATAACCACAACACCAGGGGGAGCTCCACTAACCACGTTAAACCCAGATTCCGAACTAACAAAGGTCTTAACTCATTCTCTTTCTATGCCACATCAATGTGGAATGCGCTCCCAACAGGTATAAAAGAAAGGGCATCTCTATCCTCCTTCAAAACCGCAATAAAAGTTCACCTCCAGGCAGCTACAACCCTAAACTAACACCCTCCCCGGATTGCTAATAATCAAATGTAAACAATCAAATGCAGATACTTTTTCTTATGCCTTCTGATCTCTCTCTCTCTCTCTCTCGCTCTCTCTCTCACTCGCTCTCTTTCTCTCTCTATATGTCCACTACTTGATGTCCATATCCTACCCCCCACCCCCTCCACACCCCTGATTGTAAATAATGTAAATAATTCATTGTGATTATCTTATGTGATGACTGTATTATGATGATAGTATATATGATAGTATATATCTGTATCATGAATCAATTTAAGTGGACCCCGACTTAAACAAGTTGAAAAACTTATTTGGGTGTTACCATTTAGTGGTCAATTGTACGGAATATGTACTTCACTGTGCAACCTACTAATAAAAGTCTCAATCAATCAAAAATGATACCAAGTACATCTGGTCGATACGACTATGATTACAACAATATTTTTATCGCCTCAAAATCTTTTTTTTTTTTTAATTCATATTATGTTTATAAAGTCAGTACCATATTTTCGGACTACAAGTCGCAGTTTTTTTTATAGTTTGGCCGGGGGTGCGACTTATACTCAGGAGCGACTTATGTGTGAAATTATTAACACATTACCGTAAAATATCAAATAATTTTATTTAGCTCATTCACGTAAGAGACTAGACGTATAAGATTTCATGGGATTTAGCGATTAGGAGTGACAGATTGTTTGGTAAACGTATAGCATGTTCTATATGTTATAGTTATTTGAAGGACTCTTACCATATTAAAGGCCTACTGATATGAGATTTTCTTATTCAAACGGGGATAGCAGGTCCATTCTATGTGTCATACTTGATCATTTTGCGATATTGCCATATTTTTGCTGAAAGGATTTAGTAGAGAACATCGACGATAAAGTTCGCAACTTTTGCTCGCTGATAAAAAAGCCTTGCCTGTACCGGAAGTAGCGTGACGTCACCGGTTGTGGAGCTCCTCACATCTGCACATTGTTTTCAATCATGGACGCCAGGCAGCGTGAGCGATTCGGACCAAGAAAGCGACGATTACCCCATTAATTTGAGCGAGGATGAAAGATTTGTGGATGAGGAAAGTGAAAGTGAAGGATTAGAGGGCAGTGGAAGCGATTCAGATAGGGAAGATGCTGTGAGAGGCGGGTGGGACCTGATATTCAGCTGGGAATGACTAAAACAGTAAATAAACACAAGACATATATATATACTCTATTAGCCACAACACAACCAGGCTTATATTTAATATGCCACAAATTAATTGCGCATAACAAACACCTACCCCCTCCCATCCATATAACCTGCCAATACAAATCAAACACCCGCACAACACACTCAGTCCCACAGCCCAAAGTACCGTTCACTTCCGCAAAGTTCATACAGCACATATATTTCCCCAAAGTTACGTACGTGACATGCACATAGCGGCACGCACGGACGAGCACGCGATCAAATGTTTGGAAGCCAAAGCTGTACTCACGGTTGCGCGTCTGCTATCCAACTCAAAGTCCTCCTGGTTGTGTTGCTGCAGCCAGCCGCTAATACACCGATCCCACCTCCAGCTTTCTTCTTTGCTGTCTTCATTGTCCATTAAACAAATTGCAAAAGATTCACCAACACAGATGTTCAGAATACTGTGGAATTTTGTGATGAAAACAGAGCTGTTTGTATTGGGACTAGGGATGTCCAATAATGCTTTTTGCCGATATCCGATATTCCGATATTGTCCAACTCTTTAATTACCGATACCGATGTCAACCGATACCGATATCAACCGATATATGCAGTCGTGGAATTAACACATTATTATGCCTAATTTGGACAACCAGGTATGGTGAACATAAGGTACTTTTTAAAAAAATTAGTAAAATAAGATAAATAAATTAAAAACATTTTCTTGAATAAAAAAGAAAGTACAACAATATAAAAACAGTTACATAGAAACTAGTAATGAATGAAAATTTGTAAAATTAACTGTTAAAGGTTAGTACTATTAGTGGAGCAGCAGCACGCACAATCATGTGTGCTTACGGACTGTATCCCTTGCAGACTGTATTGATATATATTGATATATAATGTAGGAAGCAGAATATTAATAACAGAAAGAAACAACCCTTTTGTGTGAATGAGTGTAAATGGGGGGAGGGAGGTTTTTTGGGTTGGTGCACTAATTGTAAGTGTATTTTGTGTTTTTTATGTTGATTTAATAAAAAAAAAAAAAACCAAAAAAAACGATACCGATAATAAAAAAAACGATACCGATAATTTCCGATATTACATTTTAACGCATATATCGGCCTATATCTCTAATTGGGACACAATGGTGTCCCAATACTTCCGCAAACTCCGTGACGTCACGCGCAAACGTCATCATATCGAGACGTTTTCAGCCGGATATTTCCCGGGAAATTTAAAATGTCACTTTATAAGTTAACCCGGCCGTATTGGCATGTGTTGCAATGTTAACATTTCATCATTGATATATAAACTATCAGACTGCGTGGTCGGTAGTAGTGGCTTTCAGTAGGCCTTTAACATACCAGGCACATTCTCAGTTGGTTATTTATGCCTCATATAACGTACACTTATTCAGCCTGATGCTCACTATTCTTTATTTATTTTAAATTGCCTTTCAAATGTATATTCTTGGTGTTGGCTTTTATCAAATAAATTTCCCCCAAAAATGCGACATATGTTTTTTTCCTTCTTTATTATGCATTTTCGGCCGGTGCGACTTATACTCCGCTAAATACGTCCCTGGACACATGAGGACTTTGAATATGACCAATGTATGATCCTGTAACTACTTAGTATCGGATCGATACCTAAATGTGTGGTATCATCAACAACTAATGTAAAGTATCAAAGAAGAGAAGAACAAGTGATTATTACATTTTAACAGAAGTGTAGATAGAACATGTTGAAACAGAAAATAAGCAGATATTAACAGTAAATGAACAAGTAGATTAATAATCCATTTTTACAGCTTGTCCTTTATAATGTGTACAAAATAATAGGTGTATAAATGACACAATATGTTACTGCATACGTCAGCAGACTAATTAGGAGTCTTTGTTTGTTTACTTACTACTAAAAGACAAGTTGACTATTTTATTTAAGGACTAAATTACAATAATAAACATATGTTTCATGTACACTAAGATTTTTTGTTCAAATAAAGCCAATAATGACATTTATTTGTGGTCCCCTTTATTTAGAAAAGTATCGAAATACATTTTGGTACCGATACACAAATATTGGTATGGAAACAACCACAGGTCCGACATGAATGGGTTTTCTTGTGATCCAGGTCTCCTCCCAGGCCCAGTCCAGGCAGCCTGAACTACTCTGACGAGGACGTGAGCACCAAGTACAACGACTTGATCCCGGTGGAGAGCAGCAGTCTGACTGAGAAGCCTTCGGAGATCTCCGACTCACAGGTACAGTAGCTACTCTCTCAGTTCGTCTGGTGTTGTTTTGCATTTACATATCCCCCCCCCCCCCCCCCCCCAAATAGTCTTGCATCATGTGCACAATGTCAAAACTGCTTTAAAGCACAGGTGTCATACTCAAGGCCCGGGGGCCGTATCTGGCCCGTCACATCATTTTATATGGCCCGCCAACGCCGAGGAAAATATGCATCAATAAAGTACCTTATCTTTACTTACTAAATGTATTTGTTCTTTCCATTTTGACAAAAAAAATAAAAAAATAATATATATATATATATATATATATATATATATATATATATATATATATATATATATATATATATATATATATATATATATATATATATATATATATATATGCACTGCATGACATTGCATACCTTTTAAATGTTAATATTACGCAATAATGCAACAAATAATATATTACACACATTTGTATTGGTTCAAATACAAATACATACTTCAATATATGCTTGACTTATGGTTTCAAAGCAAGTTATCCATCAAATTGTACACTGTAAAATGGACCATAGATTTTACGGTGACATTTACAGTGGCTTTTACAGCATATTGCAAACTTTAATTTTTTAATTTTAATTTTTTTAATTTTTTATAATACTCAATCCAACAAAATAATACACAATAATACCATAATAATACAATTCCAGTTCCAAAACCAACATTTAGGATAGCAATCAACAGAACAATTGAGAGGACACACAAACATGACACAAAACAATCCATAAGTAGTCAAACAAAAAATGAATCATATCAACAACAGTATCAATGTTGTTAAGAATAATATAGCAGTGATTAGAAATCCCTCATTTACATTATCATCACAGCCATTTATATATATATAAAAAAACAGTATATAAATTGTAAATTTAAAAAAACTCTACCATTGTTTTTACTATAAAACGTTGCCGACTATGCTCTTTTTTTTTTTTAACTGTAAAATCTACGGTTATTGTTACTGTAAATGGAAACATGGTACCGCAGTTATTTTCACGGTAAAGAACTGGCAGCTCAGTTGCCAGAATTGTTTTTTTTAATCCAGTGGTACTTTTTTGTCTATTTGCTATTATTACTATTAATATTACTATTATTATCATTATTATTATTATTACTATTATTATTACTATTTATTATTATTATTTACTATTACTATTTCCTAAGCTATTTTATCTATTTTGTCTATTCAATATGTTGAACAAACTACCTTCAATTTTACACTAAGATTCTGGCAACTAAGCTGCCAGTATTTTACCGTAAAAAACCTTTAAAATGGTAATCAAACAGTGGGTACTTTCTTTGCATCTACTGTAATATAATGCTTTTTAAAAAATCTGTACACTTTGCATTAAAAAAATGGTGACCAGAATTTTATTGTTAAATGTACAGATTATTTTTTTTACAGTGTACGTAAAAAAGTATATATATATATATTTAATAATAAAATGCATAGGCAAATTTGTAGATTATTCACTGTTAAAAGCGGCCTTCGTAACTGCGATGTGGCCCCCTATGAAAACCAGTTTGACATCCCTGCTTTAACGCGTCCACAAGATCATGGATATTTCTTACAAGGACTTTACAGAGGTACCCAGACTTAGGAATACTCCAACTTAAGAGTGTTTTGACAGGGTTTAGGGTTTAAAAAGCATTAAGTGAATGTTGTGAAAATTAAGGCTTGAAATGGCATTAAGAAGCATTAAATGCATTCAAAATGTAATACAATTGTAGGACTTGGCCGATAGTTAATACGTCAAACAATGAATGGAAATGAATTTAAGAACGTTGAGTCATCGATTAATTGCTATGTGTGTTTATTTTCTTCGGCTGCGGCTTCAAAACTTAATACAAGAAGAACTTTGGCATTCTTTGGTGACTGTAGTCCCAAACTGTGACACCATGTCATGTTCATGAGGAAGCTCACCTTGTTTCGTACACCACTCTTTCATTTCACTCGTCTCCACTTCAACACACATGAGCTAACTTGGCTAACATGAGCAACAATCGTGGACAAACAAGACAATTCTCACAACAGACCACAACTCTGATTGTCTGACATTCCCACAGTAAATGAGTACGAGTTCCTTGAAAGTCTTTAAAGTGTTTGCCTCCTCTTACCAGGTGCATGGCACAAAACATTCGCAGACAACAAAATACTGACATTTTTCCTTTTTTTCCTCCCTGTAGCCACATGGTTGTTAACGTTTTTGAGAGTGCGAAAGGGACTTTGGTGTATGTGTGCGCGAAATAGGGACTTTTGTCGAAACTAGAACCAATTACTCATGTTTACATTGATTCTTATGGAGAACTCTACTTCACTATACCAACCTTTCCATTTACGAACTTTGTTCAAGAACTAAAAATGTTTGTACATCAAAGTTCCACGGGATATTCTTTGGTGACTGTAGTCCCAAACTGTGACACCATGTCATGTTCATGAGGAAGCTCACCTTGTTTCGCACACCACTCCTTCATTTCACTCGTCTCCACTTCAACACACATGAGCTAACTTGGCTAACATGAGCAACAATCGTGGACAAAAAAGACAATTCTCACAACAGACCACAACTCTGATTGTCTGACATTCCCACAGTAAATGAGTACGAGTTCCTTGAAAGTCTTTAAAGTGTTCGCCTCCTCTTACCAGGTGCGTGGCACAAACATTAGCAGACAACAAAATAGTGAAATTGTTCCTTTTTTTTCTCCCTGTAGCCACATGGTTGTTAACGTTTTTGAGAGTGTAAAAGGGACTTTGTTATACGTGTGCGCGAAATAGGGACTTTTGTCGAGGCTAAAACCAATTATTCATGTTTACATTGATTCTTACGGGGAACTCTACTTCACTATACCAACCTTTCCATTTACGAACTTTGTTCAAGAACTAAAAACGTTTGTACATCGAAGTTCCACTGGATATTCTTTGGTGACTGTAGTCCCAAACTGTGACACCATGTCATGTTCATGAGGAAGCTCACCTTGTTTCGCACACCACTCCTTCATTTCACTCGTCTCCACTTCAACACACGTGAGCTAACTTGGCTAACATTAGCAACAATCGTGGACAATTCTCACAACAGACCACAACTCTGATTGTCTGACATTCCCACAGTAAATGAGTACGAGTTCCTTCAGCTGCCTGACACTTCACACATAACTTGCTATTAAACAACTTATAGAGTTTGAAATGCAACGTATTCAAGATGTTACATTGACTCAGTTTATTTTTAATGCATCTTATTGGCATTTTTCCAAATATCATTCCATGACATGTCTTTTTCCAAATCAATCATCCATTTTCGGAGCGCTTGATGTGCTCACCCTACCCACATACACCACAGTTTAATTAATCTGACCTCATTGTTTTTGTTAAGGTTGGAGTCATTTTTTAAATCAAATGTATCAGTGTGACGTAATGATCCCTAGTATCAGCCTGATTCTGTACGATATTTATCGTAAATCCCAAGGCTATGTGAACATGGTTTGCTTGAATCTTTTTTTTAAATTGTTCCAACTACTAAACTGCTATGTAAATCTGCTTAGTCCTTTTTCAAAAACACCCGCGTTTATGCCTTTTCCATCTGCTGAATCAAAACGGATCGGACCCCTCCCTCTATTCCCATTAATCCGCCTGCCCACCGCCACGTGTCTTTCGTCTTGTTACGGAACATTTGATTGCCCGATGTCTTCCATGTTGTTTTCTCTCCCGTTCTTGTTGATGTCAGCCCTCCGGCTGCTTTTTATCCCAGCCAAGTGAAAGGGTCAAGGTTTGAATCCAGAATTGCCATTGTTTCAGACAACCTCCGGTGGGCTTCTTCCCAAATGATCATCTGTCGACATTCCTGCTATGGATTCCAAAACCCCAAAAATCTCTCGTCAGCCCCACAAATCCCTCCCTTTCTCCTTGCAATGAACCTCTAGGGAAAGGAGCTTTGGCTGCTGGATAAGGTTCTCCACATATCACCACCTGTCTGACGTGCCTCTTGCTCCGGGCCCTAGAAAACTTTCAAACTTGTTTCCCCGGCCCCCATATCCAAAAATCCAGGAATGCTCTTTGAGGCTTTAAAGAGCTTCTTTCTCTCGGCGTCCTCTTTAATCCTGCAGCCAGCAGGGAGACGTCTAGCTGGGCAAGCTGACACCGACTTGGAGGAGAGTCTGACTTTAGAGTTTTACCTTTTTTAGACGTAAGCGACCAAGCAGAGACGACCTTCAACCGTTGCACTCTGTAAATCATGCGGAGATTCACTTTCTTTCTTTCTTTCTTCACCCTCTTATGTTTTTTTTCAGCAGCTATGACGGCGTCCTTGGCTGAGGCTCAAGTGGGAATTATGTCTGCAATGTTTGCACAGACTTGTGATGTCACTAGCCCAGATAAAAACCAGTCCAAAAAGCTTTCACCCTGCTCGACAAAACCTTCAGTTGAGTTTTGATTAAACCTGTTTGGTTGAAGGAATATAACTGAAGCTTTGTTTTAAATATTTCAGTCTACTGATGTTTTAATCCCAAAAGTACTGTTTTGCTTGTGCGACGACCCCCACTTTCCACCCAAACCCCCCCCCCCCCTGAGTCGCTGCAATAATCCATAAGTGCAGGACAAAGGACTGACCCCACTCGGCTGTTTTGGGATGGGACGGGGGGGAGGAGACCACTGAAACGTACCAAACTGCAGCGGAGACAAGACTTCATCTGTGTACATACTTTACCATTCTAGCCAAGGTTTAACTCCAAGGACCACGGGGTGTTTGGTTTATTTGTTCAGGGTTAGGGATAGGTTGGGTTAACAAGGTTTCTGTAGGGTTGGTGGTTAGTAGGGTGGTCCCGATACCATTTTATTTTTTGGCATAGGTACCAAAATGTATTTCGATACTTTTCTAAATAAAAAGGACCACGAAAAATGTCAATATTGGCTCTATTTTAACAAAAAAACTTAGGGTACATTAAACATGTTTTTTATTGCAAGTTTGTCCTTAAATAAAATAGTGAACATACTAGACAACTTGTCTTTTAGTAGTAAGTAAACAAACAAAGACTCCTAATTAGTCTGCTGACGTATGCAGTAACATATTGTGTCATTTATACACCTATTATTTTGTCAACATTATGAGGGACAAACTGTAAAAATTGATTATTAATGTACTTGTTCATTACTGTTAATAGCTGCTTATTTTAAGGTTTAACATGTTCTATCTACACTTCTGTTAAAATGTAATAAACACTTATTCTTATGTTGTTTGATACTTTACATTAGTTGTGGAAGATACCACACATTTTGGTATGGATCCAATACCAAGTAGTTACATGATCATACATTGGTCAAATTCAAAGTCCTCATGTGTCCAGGGACATATTTACTGACTTTATAAACATAATATGATTTTTTTTTAAACAAACACATATTTTGTGATGCTAAAAATACCGATGTAATCATAGTAGTATCGACTAGATACACTTTTGTACTTGGTATCATTACAGTGGATGTCAGGTGTAGATCCACCAGTGGTGTTTATTTACATTGTGACGCTGGTGAGCTATTGTATCCTCCTACGGTGTGTAGTGAAGCATGTTTAGCTATTCCTCGTCCTGCAGTGATATAGCTTCTTGTAAGAAACTTACTTTGTCGCCATGGAGACAAGAATTAGTGATTTAGAAGTAGCTAAAGCACCTCTTCCTGAGGGTGTTTCAGTGTTGTAACTTCACCTTTATCTTTACCTTTTACACCAAAATGCGTAAATTCTCCCTTTTCTGTCTACACTCTGTCTGCTTGTAAGTACTCCGTGTGTGTGCACTGCCCAACATGCTCCTCTGCTCGTAAAACCAGCAATGTCACACGGACGGGGGGACCGATACTTATAGTATCGAATATGATTCATGAGTATTACGGTACTATACTAGTACCAGTATACCGTACAACCCTAGTGGTTAGGGTTTTGGGTGAATCGGGTGTAGGGTTAGAAGTTAGGTTGGCTAAGGTAAGGTTTTAGTTCAGGGGTGTCCAAAGTGCGGCCCACAGCTTATTTTCTATTGGCCCGTAACACATTCAAAAGACAAAATAAAAACATCCCGATTGGAATATTACACACAAAAAAACTAGAATAAGCAATTTTGGGAGAAATTGCATGTGACTGCTAGCGTTAGCATGCTAACAGTTAGAATGTGTCAAGTACAAAGTCGTGTGACTATGAAGCGTATGCATGTAAAATTAGCTAAAAAAGTTAGCATGCTAATGTTGGAATGCAAGGCATCACATACAGAGTTACGTGACTCTGTGGTGTTAGGCTGCAAAATTAGCTCAAAAAGTTAGCACGCTAATGTCAGCGCGTTGATTGATTGATTGAAACTTTTGTTAGTAGATTGCACAGTACAGTACATATTCTGTACAATTGACCACTAAATGGTAACACCCGAATAAGTTGTTCAACTTGTTTAAGTCGGGGTCCACGTTAATCAATTCATGGTTAACAGTTAGCATGTGTCAAGTAGCAATTTATATGACTCTGAGGTGTTTGGCTGGAAAAATTGGCCAAAAGGTTAGCATACTAACACTTAGCATGTGTCAAGTGTCACGTCATATGACTCTGAGTTGTTTAGCTGCAAAATCGGCTGAAAAAGTGAGCATGCTAATGTTCGTAATGCTGCCTGAGGCTGAGCCACTACTACTGTAATATTGGTCTTTTAAGTTTAACCATTTTTATACTAAATTACATAAATACTTATGTAAAATATGCTATATTACCAATAATGCAAAGCTAAGATATGATTGTTGTGCTCAGATAGTTTAGCATGTATTGACGCAGATACAAAAATGCTAACTGGGACGACCTTGGTCAGTATTTAGGGTTTTGGGTAGGCGTATGAGGTTAGGGTTTTGATTTTGGGTGTGTGGTTGAGGTTAGGGGTTGGGTTTTTTTGATAGTTTGTGGTTATTGCTAATGTTAGGGACTGCTAGGTTCGGGTTTTGCTTCAGGATGGGGTTTGGTTAGAACTCGGGATGAGGTTAAGGTTTTAGTCCAAAGAAAACAATTGCCATGTTGTGTTCGGCCTCATTCTGACATGACAGTCTGCTATTTCATGTTTGAACACGTGAGCAAATTGGCAACCTTCCAAAACAAACTATGTGCATTACAACAGTGAAGACAGAGTCTTGTAGTACTTACGTGACACTTTGTTAAAGACTTGAGTGGCCTCCATACAATCGAGGGATTCACGCCGAGCCGACTTGACATAACAATGGCGACTATCCACCCCAACATTTCGATGAATTCCTTCCTTCATACGAGGCCTAAATGGAAAGCAAAATCGATTTAAGTAAATATAATTAAAAATGTTGCTGACTTATCACACCAAATACACACCAGCTACAACTGGGTTTTATTAACACAGATACAAATTTATATACGACGGATATTGCCCTCCAAAATAGTCTCTCTCTTTTTGATGAAATAACATCAGAGGAACTCCTACGGCGTGTAAATGGGATAAAACAAACAACATGTTTACTTGACCCACTTCCTGGGAAACTTATCAAGGAACTGCTTGTAATATTAGGACCATCAGTGCTAAATATTATAAATGTATCACTTTCCTCTGGCACTGTTCCCCGAGCATTCAAAAAAGTGGTTATTCATCCTCTGCTCAAAAGACCTTACATTGATCCTGACCTCATGGTAAACTACCGGCCGGTAGTCCCACCTTCCATTTATTTCGAAAATCCTCGAAAAAATTGTTGCACAGCAGCTAAATGAACACTTAGCGTTTAACAATCTCTGTGAACCCTTTCAACCCGGTTTCAGGGTAAATCAGTCTACGGAGACAGCCCTCGCAAAAATGACTAATGATCTATTGCTAACGATGGATGCTGATGCGTCATCCATGTTGTTGCTGACCTGTCTCCGCTCAAGATGATCTCCTGCTGGCCCCACTATGGACTGGACTCTCACTATTATGTTAGATCCACTATGGACTGGACTCTCACTATTATGTTAGATCAGACCTGGGCATTCTGCGGCCCGCGGGCCGCATCCGGCCCTTTGTGCGTCCCTGCCCGGCCCGCGTGAGGCCAATTATAAATTACAAAATAAATTTTAAAAAGTATCTATGTCGAGTGTGCAATACAACGGTGCTGCTTTTGTTTTGAAAATCGTTATTTGTATTACTTCCGTGTGGACGTATGCGTGTGCGTGATTGTGAGTGAATGTGAACAGCTGCAATCACAAATTACAAAATAAAGTTGAAAAAACATCTATGTCATGTGCGCAATACAACTGTGCTGCTTTTATTTTGAAAAGTATTATTTATGGGCGTGTGTCCGCGTGTAACCTGCGAGTGAAGGTGCACATGCAGCGACAAGTGATGCACGGTTAACACCCGAGACGCTAAAAAGAGAAAAGTTGATGAAGAATGGCGTGTTTTCAACAAGACATGGACTGCCAAGCAACGTTCCCTCTAAGGTGCGTGCCTGCGCAATTGCGCACAGCTCAAGCGTCCGCTGCGCGCAGCAAATATATGCCGCGCACCAAATCAAATCCCATCTGAATTCTAAACAAAATAAACATATTTATTCTATGTAATTTTGCAATGCAACTTTGAGTGACAGTGACAACAAGCGGCCCTAACGGTGTTCGTCAACACCGTTCAATTGAACACCGTTCAATTATTGTAACGTCTATGGAGATGCTTCGAGGACAGGAATTATATCGATCACTTTATTGAGCAAAACTGTTTATATTCGGCCATAACCACACCAAAAACATGAGTTTTCACACTTCTATCTCGAAAAACTAGTCATTTTCTGCCGTACAAACCAGGCCAAAACCAACTTGTCATCTGTCACCAACACGCATAGCACTAAACTACTGGTGCGTTTATGGCCACACAAAAAGTCGGACAACTCAAACACCACACAAAGTTACACTATGACTCCTCAGTCATACGTGTGCTTATTTTACTGTCATTTATTATTAATGTTAATGTATTTATATTAGTCATGGAATGCTGTTACACACACTATGTGGAAGTATTACTATTATTATTATTATTATTATTACTATTATTATTATTTATCTTACGGTATATATCAAAAATAATATTGAGCAAAATTTAATTGAAATATTGTAGATGTGGCCCTCCAGCAGTGCTCGGGTTGCTCATGCGGCCCCCGGTAAAAATTAATTGCCCACCCTTGTGTTAGATCCACTATGGACTGGACTCTCACTATTATGTTAGATCCACTATGGACTGGACTCTCACTATTATGTTAGATCCACTATGGACTGGACTCTCACTATTATGTTAGATCCACTATGGACTGGACTCTCACTATTATGTTAGATCCACTATGGACTGGACTCTCACAATATTATGCTAGATCCACTCAATGTTCATTGCGCCGGTCCAATCCAAGGTTTCTCATTGTTATCCCATTGGGTTGAGTTTTTCTTGCCCTGAGGTGGGATCTGAGGCGAGGATGTCGTTGTGGCTTGTGCAGCCCTTTGAGACACTCGTGATTTAGGGCTATATAAGTAAACATTGATTGATTGATTGAAACCTTGTGCTTGTGTTGGGTCAGTCCAAGTCTTTGGAGGGTCTCTGTCGTCAACTGACCAAAAACTGGTTTTATCACCTCAGAAATATTTCTAAAGTGAGAAATTTGCTGTCAAAATTGGATCTGGAAATGATCATTCACACGTTCATTTCGTCTCGCACTGACTATTGCAATTCTCTCTTCACTCTTTTCAACAAGCCAACGCTAAAGAGACTTCAGACGGTACAAAATGCAGCTGCCAGTCTTTAGACCGGTGCACCCAGACCAGCCCATATCACCCCCATTTAATCCAGTCTTCCTTGGCTTCCCGTTAAATTCCGCATTGAGTTTAAGATTTTAGTCCTGACAATCCGTGCGTTGCATGGTGGGGCCCCTCAGTATATCACTGACTTCAGGCCAGGGTCTTCTAAAGATCCCCAAAACTCCTTTTAAAACCAGTGGAGACCTGGCATTCCAGGCTATAGCTCCCAGACTCTGGAACAACTTGCACCAGTCCCCCCGTGATCTTGACTGTGTTGACACTTTTAAGAAACATTTGAAAACTTTTCTTTTTAGTAAAGCTTTTAGTTAATCCACCTTTTAACTATCATTTTTAATCACCTTTGTATCATTTTTATGATGTTGTTGTTTTCATTGAATTGTTGTTTTACTTGACCTATGTTTTGTACAGCGCTTTGTGATTTTATCTGTGAAAAGCGCCTTATAAATAACATTTACTTACTTACTTACTACAGTTGTGGTCAAAAGTGTACATACACTTGTAAAGAACATAATGTCATGGCTGTCTTGAGTTCCCAATCATTTCTACAACTTTTATTTTTTTGTGATAGAGTGATTGGAGCACATACCTGTTGGTCACAAAAAAATAAATAATGAAGTTTTTTTTTATTATTAATTTATTTTGGGTCAAAACAGCTCAATTTTAGTTTCATCTGACATCACATGGACAAAGATAAGACCTTCTGGAGGAAAGTTATGTGGTCAGACGAAACAAAAATGGAGCTGTTTGGCCACAATACCCAGCAATATGTTTGGAGAAGAAAAGGTGAGGCCTTTAATCCCAGGAACACCACACCTACCGTCAAGCATGGTGGTGGTAGTATTATGCTCTGGGCTCTGTTTTGCTGCCAATGGAACTGGTGCTTTACCGAGAGTAAATGGGACATTAAAAAAGGAGGATTACCTCCAAATTCTTCAGGACAAGCTAAAATCATCAGCCCGGAGGTTGGGTATTGGGCGCAGTTGGGTGTTCCAACAGGACAATGACCCCAAACACATGTCAAAAGTGGTAAAGGAATCAGGCTACAATGAAGGTTTTAAAATGACCTTCCCAAAGTCCTGACTTAAACGTGTGGACAATGCTGAAGAAACAAGTCCATGTCAGAAAAGCAACACATTTAGTTGAACTGCACCAATTTTGTCAAGAGGAGTGGTCAAAAACTCAAGCAGAAGCTTGTGGATGGCTACCTTATTGCGGCGGTATGGCGTAGTGCAGACCTGGGCATTGTACGGCCCGCGGGCCGCATCCGGCCCTTTGCGCATCCCTGTCCGGCCCGCGTGAGGCCAATCATAAATTACAAAATAAATTTCAAAAAGTATCTATGTCGAGTGTGCAATACAACGGTGCTGCTTTTGTTTTGAAAAGCGTTATTTGTATTACTTCCGTGTGGACGTAAGCGCGTGTGCGATTGTGAGTGAATTGAACGGCGCAATAACAAAATACAAAATAAAGTTTAAAAAACATCTATGTCTTGCGCGCAATACAACTGTGCTGCTTTTATTTTGAAATGTGTTATTTATGCCGTATGTCCGGGGGGAACCTGTGAGTGAAGGTGCATAGAGACAAGTGATGAGACGCTAAAAAGAGAAAAGTTGATGACGAATGGCGTGTTTTGGACTGGCAAGTATTTCTTTTCATAAATTAATGGTAAAGCCGTGTGCTTAATTTGTGGTACACAGCTTGCTGTGTTTAAAGAATATCATTTTAATCGCCACTACACGAAGAAACACGAGGGAAAATACCGGAATGTGTCTGATGAAGCGCGCGCAAGGGAGGCTGATGCGTTGATGGTAAAACTGCAAACCCAACAAGGACTTTGTGCCATATTTCACACCCCCAGAGATGCAGCTGTCAGGACAAGTTTCGTCATTTCTCACAAAAGCGCCAGAAAAAGGGAGGCGTTTTCTGACGGAGAGTTTATTAAGGAGTGCTTATTGGACTTTGTTGCGCTGTATGCCCGCATGGACTGTTTTTCGCTAACTTTGGATGAGATCTGTGATGTACGTGACACCTCCAGCTGCTCTTCTTCTTACGTGGGATAACTGCAGACTTTCAAATCACGGAGTAGCTGGCAACCATGCAGTCAATTAAAGAGACAACCACAGGTAATGACTTGTTCACATAGGTAAATGCGTGTTGGGACATGTTAGGACTGAAATGGGACAAGCTGGCAGGTGTGACAATCTAATCCACTTTATTTATATAGCACATTTAAACAACAAAATGTTTCCAAAGTGCTGCACAACAATATTAAAAACAATATTCAAATATTATCCTTAGCTCCACCAATGACTGAATAAAAAGAAAAAACAATTACATATAAAACCAATATAAAAAACAATATAAAATAAATATGATTAAAAACTATTTTTAACAACAGATGGTTGTCCAAATCTGATGGGGAAAAATGTTGGATAATGCAGGATAAAGTCACCATCAAAAGCAATCTGCTTTTGTATAAAGTTAAGTTAGGTTAAATTAAATTATTATTATTATTTATTATTATTATTATCATCATTATTATTCATCTTACGGTATATCAAAAATAATATTGAGCAAAATTTAATTGAAATATTGTCGTGTGGCCCTCCAGCAGTGCTCGGGTTGCTTATGCGGCCCCCGGTGAAAATTAATTGCCCACCCCTGGCGTAGTGGGTAGAGCAGCCGTGCCAGAAACCTGAGGGTTGCAGGTTCGCTCCCCGCCTCTTGACATCCAAATCGCTGCCGTTGTGTCCTTGGGCAGGACACTTCACCCTCGCCCCCGGTGCCGCTCACACTGGTGAATGAATGATGAATAATGATAAATGGGTTATACTTGTATAGCGCTTTTCTACCTTCAAGGTACTCAAAGCGCTTTGACACTATTTCCACATTCATCCATTCACACACACATTCACACACTGATGGCGGGAGCTGCCATGCAAGGCGCTAACCAGCAGCCATCAGGAGCGAGGGTGAAGTGTCTTGCCCAAGGACACAGCGGACATGACTAGGATGGTAGAAGGTGGGGAATGAATGATAGGTGAATGATAGGTGGTGGTCGGACGGGCCGTAGGCGCAAACTGGCAGCCTCGCTCCCGTCAGTCTACCCCAGGGCAGCTGTGGCTACAAATGTAGCTTACCACCACCACCAGGTGTGAATGAATGATGGGTTCCCACTTCTCTGTGAGCGCTTTGAGTATCTAATAATAGAAAAGTGCGATATAAAATCTAATCCATTATTATTATTATTATTATTATTGCAGTGAAACTTGCCAAGGGACATGTAAGCAAATATTAACATTGCTGTGTGTATACTTTTGACTTTTGCTCACATTTTCAGTAGAGCCATAATAAATTCATAAAAGAAGCAAACTTCATGAATGTTTTTTGTGACCAACAAGTGTGTGCTCCAATCACTACATCACAAAAAAATAAGAGTTGTGGAAATGATTGTAAACTCATGACAGCCATAACATTATGTTCTTTACAAGTGTGTGTAGGGCTGCAACAACTCATCGATTAAATCGATTAAAATCGATTATAAAAATAGTTGCCGATTAATTTAGTCATCGATTCGTTGGATCTATGCTATGCGCATACGCAGAGGCTTTAAAAAAAAAATAATTAAAAAAATGTTGTTGTTTTTTTTAAATAAACCTTTATTTATAAACTGCAACATGTACAAACAGCTGAGAAACAATAATCAAAATAAGTATGGTGCCAGTATGCTGTTTTTTTTCAATAAAATACTGGAAAGGATAGAAATGTAGTTTGTCTCTTTTATCCGATTATTAATCAATTAATCGAAGTAATAATCGACAGATTAATCGATTATCAAATTAATCGTTAGTTGCAGCCCTAAGTGTGTGTAAACGTTTGACTACAACTGTATATATAATTTATACACACATACACATTGGCCCCCAGACACAGTTTTTCTCTCAACGTGGCCCCCGAGTCAAAATATTTGCCCAGCTCTGGGCTAACGGGGGGGAAGTTGAAGCTTGACTCATGCTGTGATGTGCTGTAAACCCCAATGTTCTGTTCACCCATAGGAGGCGCTGGTGTTTTCATACGGAACAGGTGGCCTACATACACTTCCACTACATTTGGTGAGGTTCCCATGGCTGCCTGCTTGTTTCTTCTTTACATGTTTGTAGCCGACCCGGTTTCTGTTGCTCGTTCCCATCCTAAGACTTTCCCATGTGGTCCGCTGACCCGTTTTAGTCTGAGGGTACAAAGGTGGTGGTTGTTTGCCATCTTGTGTGGTTTTTTTCGGGACGCACGCTTCATCCATTTGAACAAATCATGCTTTGATCATCTCCCGTGGTTGCTGGTGATGTGGGCTCTCAGTGTGCATGTGTGTTGTGTTCCAGGGGCCCAACATAATTCATCTTCATCCTTAGCCTTTAGCGTCGCTAACCATCACCGCACTGTGGCGCTAACGGCCCAATTAAACGCTTCTCTCACAGGGCAGCGACAACGAGTACGAGGTGGACCCCAACCGCCAGAAGACCCACTCCTTCGTCAACCACTACATCAGCGACCCCACCTACTACAACTCGTGGCGCCGCCAGCAGAAGGGCATATCCAGAGCGCAGGCCTACAGCTACGCCGAGTCCGAGTCGGGCGAGACGGAGCACGGCGCCCCGCCGCCGCTGCCCCCGCTGCCGCCTCTGCCACCCCAGCTCAGCTCGCCCAGCCCCCAGCCCCAGCAGCAGCAGCAGCAGCAGCAGGCCCAGGGACAGCCCCAGGCCCAGCCCCAGGGCCAAGACAGCCTCTTCAGGCCTAAAGGCAGCCGGACTCCTACCCCGTCGCAGCAGAACCCCCCCAGCCAGCACAGCGCCCTCTACAGGCCGCCCAGCAGCCTGGCCCCCGGATCGCGGGCCCCCATCGCTGGCTTCTCCTCTTTTGTGTGAGAATAACGTCCGTCCCCCCAAAAGAAAAATAAGGACTAAGGAAATTTCTGGCTGATCATGTGATTTGCGCTTGGTTTTCATTTCCTGATTTCTCAACAAGACTTTGTGCAACACTTTAGCGTGCAAGTGTGCCACCCGAAGACACCGACACACCCTTTTTGTTGGCATTTTCTATTTGTTTGCATGACTTATTTGCTCCTTATTTTAACATTTGCACACCTTCAAAGTGGTACTATCTTTGTATGCTGTACAAAAGTCACAAGAATCCTTGAATAGACACATATACCTGTATATAATATATGACATATATTATATTTACAGTATGTAGTGGACTAGTCCACGCACACTCGGCATTAAGGGACTATAAATAGCAACACGGACAGAAAAGTGCTCTGGACGCTACCGCCTGACGCTGCGTCTCGAGCGCGCCTTGACTCTGGACAATACGAGGAAGTGTATATCAACAAAGTCCAAGCGATGCCTTTGACACACTGATCCAGAAGATCGCCGCGGACTTTTACTGGATTTTTTCAACGGCTCTCAAACACCTTCTGGATGTTTCTACAGGTTTTCACGTCGTCCCGTCAGCAAGTAGGGTAGTTTAGCCGCGGGATCGTCGAGACACAAAGGTGCAGTGGTCGTTAATCAAGCTGTATTTCCGTCGTCCATTGCTTTATATATGTGTGTGTGTGTGTGTGTGTGTGTGGTAGCACACTTCCTAAGCTTTATACTTCACCGTGTGTGTGTGTGTTTTTTATCGAAATCGTCCTGAAGTAACGCCCACGGAGGCTTAGCCCCGCCCACTCACCGTGTACGACTCGATGGTGTTTGCCTAGTTTGCATTCTTCAAAAGATGTCATCCAATTTTGTTTTTTGGTTTCCTTTTCTTACTTTGTGTTCAATTAGAATTTGTTTCCTGTGGGGTGATTGTCATTGTACGCCACAACATGCTAACCGTGCAGAAGAGTGAATATATGATCACAGTACATTTCTGAAATAAATTATTTTTCAATGTTAGCAAGGTCTGCTGCTTACTTGAAAAGACGAGAAAAACTGCACTTTTTTGGAACCAAAATGATGAGCAAAACGAGCTTAAAAAACAAAATAGAACGCTAAAAGTACTATGCTTTTATGTTAACAACAGCAATATTACAGTTACCCAGGCATGTGATTTGACCACAATGAAAAAGACTGAAAAAATTTCTGGGGGTCTGGGGGACGAAGACCCCCAGCCAGGTCCAGGGCGGTGCCCTGGTGGGGGACAAGGGGGGCAACGCCCCCCGAAGCTCCTGGTTTTTCACCAATTTAACATGCTAAAATTAACAAAGACAGCACCATTTGAAGAAAATATTTTAGAGTTTAAAGACATGAAAACATCATTAATAGAACATACATAACCCAATTATCCTAATGAATCACTGTATATGGTTCAGTCCCAACAGTATTTAGTCACTAATATTTACATCTTGTGTTCATTTCACATCCACAGGTGTCACATTGATCAGTGATATTATCTACAGTTTATTTACAGTATTACCACATTACTTCAGTTTATGTAATGTAATGTAATGTAATGTAAACATTTCATTCTTTTCGCCAACATAGGATATACATTTATGAAAATAATTAAACATGTTTAGTATTGTTTACTCATATTTGAAAGTAGGAAATAATAATAATGTGATGACACTGACATATTGCATGAAACAAGTGTGAAAATATTTACCTTCAAGATTGTTACACCACTGACAATAGTTTCAACAGACTACATAAGAACTTAATATTACAAAATAGTATTATATGCAAATGTATTTCAAATAAATTGTTAACTGGAATCAATAATGCGACTCTTTGAATTTCTGTAATTTCATAATATATTTTCACGTGACTTTTTATTTTTAGAAAAACCCATTTATATTTCGCAAAGCAATAATTGGTTAATATTTAAAACAAACATGCGTATTTCGCAAGCAAATATTTTTTAGCTTACCTCATTATTAACAACCCTGTCTGCAACTGAAGTGGGTGGATCTTTCCTCTCCATGTCTACGGCAGTTGTCGATGTAAACAAAAGATGAAGTCCGTAAGGCTTGCTCACTTTCGGTTGACATCCAAAAGTACCAGCTAGTGAAAAGTTTGTTTTCCTTGCTTCAAGTTGTTTCATATGTTTTTGGCGTTTCGCATGTACTTCCAAAGCCTTGAAACCTCGTGATCCATAGTCAATATTATCATGACACCACGTGCACAAAACCTTTCCGGGACGATCGATTTTCCGAATAAAATCACCGGACAAAGTCGTAACTTTCTTCTTCCCAACAGTATCAGTGATTTCCCTTTCCATCCAGTCCCATCGAAACTTATGTTTGACATGTTTATCAATTTCTTTTACTCGTAAAGCGTCCTTTCTCTCGAGAACCGACATCGTTTACATATGGAAAATGGCCATAATAACCATTATGAATGATGACGTTATTAACGTCATTATTCATAACAGATGTCCTGATTGGTCACAAGGAACATATCGACCAATCAACTACGGCGTAATATAAACTACGTCTCGAATCTTGATTTAGGGTCGGAAAAAAAAACGGAAAAACGGGAGATTTTTTTTTTTTCCCCCGAGATTAAAAAAGACGGAATTCCGACTTTAGACGGAAAAATCACATGCCTGGTTACCGTATTTTTCGGAGTATAAGTCGCTCTGGAGTATAAGTCGCACCGGCCGAAAATGCATAATAAAGAAGGAATAAAACATATATAAGTCGCACTGGAGTATACTGTAAGTCGCATTTTTTGGGGAAATGTATTTGATAAAAGCCAACACCAAGAATAGACATTTGAAAGGCAATTTAAAATAAATAAAGAATAGTGAACAACAGGCTGAATAAGTGTACGTTAAATGAGGCATAAATAACCAACTGAGAACGTGCCTGGTATGTTAACGTAACATATTATGGTAAGAGTCATTCAAATAACTATAACATATAGAACATGCTATACGTTTACCAAACCATCTGTCACTCCTAATCGCTAAATCCCATGAAATCTTATACGTCTAGTCTCTTACGTGAATGAGCTAAATAATATTATTTGATATTTTACGCTAATGTGTTAATCATTTCACACATAAGTCGCTCCTGAGTATAAGTCGCACCCCCGGCCAAACTATGAAAAAAACTGCGACTTATAGTCCGAAAAATACGGTAGCATTAGTGAAATACCAAACTATATGACACTCAGGTGTCTATACCTGCTAAATTAGCTTTGAAAAGCTAGCGTGCTTATGTTAGCAATGCTAACTGTAACATTTTAGGTAGCAAAACATATTACTCTGAGGTGTGTATCTGAAAATATTGTTTAAAAAGCTAGCATGCTAACATTAACAAGCATCAAGTACCAAAATATGACTCAAGAGCATACCTCACCTTCAAAATTAGCTAATAAAAAAAAAAGCTAGCAAGCTAACAGGTACCATTCGTCAAGTAACATTAAAACAAGAACACATTGTTTTCATTTTTTTTTGCATTCTAACTTGTAAATAAACACTAGCAAGTCTGTTGTTTACCATACGTACTCTGGCCAGATAGTGTGAAGTAAACAAAAATATGAACAAAATGAGCTTTAAAAATATATAGAATGCTAACAGTACTATGCTATTGTGTTAACAATAATTATTGCAGTTAGCATTAGTAAAACACCAAAATATATGACACTCAAGTGTCTATACCTGCTAAATTAGCCAAAAAAACTAGCGCTTTATGTTAGCATGCTAAAATGCTGACTGTAACATGTGTTAGGTAGCAAAACATATTACTCTGAGGTGAGTACCTGAAAATATCGTTTAAAAAGATAGCATGCTAACATTAGCAAGCATCAAGTACCAAAATATGACCCAAGAGCATACCTCACCTTCAAAATTAGCTAATAAAAAAAAAAGCTAGCAAGCTAACAGGTACCATTCGTCAAGTAACAGTAAAACAAGAACATTTTTTTTTTAACATTTTTATGCATTTTAACTTGTAAATAAACACTAGCAAAAGTCTGTTGTTTACCATACGTACTCTGGCCAGATAGTGTGAAGTAACCAAAAATATGAGCAAAATGAGCTAAAAAAAACAAAAATAGAACGCTAACAGTACTATGCTATTGTGTTAACAATAATTATTGCAGTTAGCATTAGTGAAACACCAAAATATATGACACTAAAGTGTCTATACCTGCTAAATTAGCCAAAAAAGCTAGCATGTTTATGTTAGCATGCTAAAATGCTACCTGTAACATGTGTTAGGTAGCAAAATATATTACTCTGAGGTGTGTACCTAAAGTTATTGTTTAAAAATCTAGTATGCTAACATTAACATGCATCAAGTACCAAAACTTAAGAGCATACCTACAAAATTAGCTAATAAAACAAAGCTAGCATGCTAACAGGTATCATTTGTCAAGTAACAAAATATTTGACGCTGCAAAACTAGCAAAAAAGCTAGCACGCTAGTATTAGAATGCTAACGGCCGTTAAAATATTGGCCATGGGCTGCAAATGGTTCCCAGGCCGCACTTTGGACACAGTTAGCTTTAGCAAAACAATGTTTTTCCACTTGCAACACTGCAGTGCTTCCCATAAACTGCCAAGATACCTGTGGCGGCGGGGGCGTGACTATGGGCGTGGCTATGGGCGTGGTCACCATGACATCATCGAGTAATTTGCATAATTTACTACAATGATATGATTTTCTCTAAAAAGGCTAAAAAAATGTATACTTACTAATTAATAATAACAGTTTTGTTTTAAACGTCCATCCATCCATCCATCCATCCATCCATCCATCCATTTTACAATATAATTACAACACTTTATGTACATATTTATATACAGATTTGAACAATAAGTTATTCACTGAAATATATGTATTAATTGTGGTTATTACAAAAAATATATCTTATAAAAATATAAAAGCTAAAATGTCTCTTAAAACTCTGCCCCTTTAATTAGTGCATACTAAATAATTTAACTTTAGCCTACTACTACAACCATATTATTTACCAGCAACATAAAGTGAAACAGAGGCAGAGGTGTCCTGCCACAGTCAGTAACAAATAAACAGAAAACAGTAGTGGTGGTAGATAGACACAAAGCTTCATCAAACATCTGATCCACTGAACAAAGAGCTCCAAAAATCTTGATCCTACACTTCTCTTTTGTAAAGTAAATCTGAACAGCCTATATGGGCATCTACATCAACTATATGATTTGCCTGAGAAGCTGGACAGGACAAAAATAAATAAAAATAAGAATACATTTTTTTTTTTAAATTTAAAAAAAATTTAAAAAATAAAAAATTATTTTTGTCGCGGCCTTAATTATTTCGTGGCGGGCCGCCACAAATAAATGAATGTGCGGGAAACACTGCACTGGTTGCATCGAGTACCAAAATATGACATAAGAGCTTACCTACAAAATAAGCTAATACAAAAGCTACCATGCTAAAAGGTAGAATTTGTCAAGTAACAACAATATTTGACGCTGAGGTGCAAGCCCCTTAGCTTGCTAAATTGCTTCATGTGAAAAACAAGCTAGTTAACTCACGGATGCTAGTAACATGTTAATAAGCGTGAATATCATTGTTCAAGTCTTTTTTAGGGTATGCTTAGGCTAGCATGCTAAAATGCTAAGTGTAACATGTGTTAGGTATATATATAAATTACCGTTCAAAAGTTTGGGGTCACATTGAAATGTCCTTATTTTTGAAGGAAAAGCACTGTACTTTTCAATGAAGATAACTTTAAACTAGTCTTAACTTGAAAGAAATACACTCTATACATTGCTAATGTGGTAAATGACTATTCTAGCTGCAAATGTCTGGTTTTTGGTGCAATATCTACATAGGTGTATAGAGGCCCATTTCCAGCAACTATCACTCCAGTGTTCTAATGGTACAATGTGTTTGCTCATTGGCTCAGAAGGCTAATTGATGATTAGAAAACCCTTGTGCAATCATGTTCACACATCTGAAAACAGTTTAGCTCGTTACAGAAGCTACAAAACTGACCTTCCTTTGAGCAGATTGAATTTCTGGAGCATCACATTTGTGGGGTCAATTAAACGCTCAAAATGGCCAGAAAAAGTGAACTTTCATCTGAAACTTGACAGTCTATTCTTGTTCTTAGAAATGAAGGCTATTCCACAAAATTGTTTGGGTGACCCCAAACTTTTGAATGGTAGTATATATATATATATATATATATATATATATATATATATATATATATATATATATATATATATATATATACATATATATATATATATATATATATATATATATATATATATACATATATATATATATATATATATATATATATATATATATATATATATATATATATATATATATATATATATATATATATATATATATATATGAATATATATATATACCTAAAAATATTGTTCCAAAAGCTAGCATGCTAACATTAGCATGCATCAAGTAGTAACATGCTAGTAACATGTTAATAAGCATGAATATCATTGTTCAAGTCTTTTTTTAGTATGCTTATGTTAGCATGCTAAAATGCTACGTGTTACATGTGTCAAGTACCAAAATATATTACTCTGAGGTGTGTACCTAAAAATATTGTTCCAAAAGCTAGCATGCTAACATTAGCATTATCTAACATGCTAGTAACATGTTAATAAGCATGGATATCATTGTTCAAGTCTTTTTTTTAGGGTACATACCGCTTCTTGGCTTTGATAACAGTTAGTTTGAGTGGTATTTGTCGAGTTGGTGTTAGTTTTAACTCAGCGAGTGTGTGTTGATTTTACCTCCGTAATAGTTGTGGCGGGATGGCGGCCATGTTGGAGTAGGCGGGAATGGGTGGTTCTCTACCCCTCGGCGGGGGAGCTACGCCCCTGTCAAACACACACTCACACGCACACACACGGTGAGAGACGTGGAAGTAGTACGCACGGCGGACAACAAGCCGCGCTTCCACCGCCGAGAACCAAAGAGGAGAATCGAGGACCGTCCGGGTCCGGCTCGTCCTCTCCCCGCCTCGCTGCGCTCTCGTGCGGGCACAAGTTGTGGACTAAACCCCGTGGGACTTCCGGTTCTTTTTTTTGGAGCACAAGTAACGGTAAGAAATCTCTTTTTTTTCAAATGTGCTTCTTGATTATGCTAACTTTGCACTGTTTTTGTAGTTGAAGAGTTAATAACTTTTTTTTTTTGTCTTATTCGAACGCTGCTTGACTCGTTAACGCAACAATGACCACCCGCGACATGACTCACAGCCAATTTTTTTTATTTTTTAAATATATATTATCGATATCATTATTGTCCAATATTTCCAGATAGTTCACTTTTAGGAAGTTATTTTATTTATTTATTTTTTTCACTTTTAGCATGTCGGAGCGTGGTTCGCGCTAGCTGTGACGTCACGGACGTTGGTACGTTACAAAGTGCACAACAAAGATAAAAAAGGCCCCTTTGTAATTGAAATAATTGCATTTTCATTCAAACTAGCACATTCAACTACTCCTGCGAGTGTTATGACAACAATCACGACTATTAACTTGATGTATGGATATAAGGGAAGTGAATATAGTGCATGTAAAGACAATAGATGTAGTATTGAAGAGGATGTGATTTAATCACAGGCAGATGGAATGGCTGGCTGAGGAACAACACTCCCTGTTGCCTGTTATGTAACTTGGAATGCTCTTTGCACACCAGAACACACACTTTGTGCACCAGAAGCTCACACAGCGTCCCCGTCTTGGATTTCAAACATTTTATTGCTTAGTTCCGAGGTGTCCTCTAATACAGTGGTCCCCAACCACCGGTCCGGGGACCGGTACCAGTCCGTGACACATTTGCTACCGGGCCGCACAACAACATTAATTAGTATTAATTCCATCCATCTTCTTCCGCTTATCCGAGGTCGGGTCGCGGGGGCAGCAGCCTAAGCAGGGAAGCCCAGACTTCCCTCTCCCCAGCCACTTCGTCTAGCTCTTCCCGGGGGATCCCGAGGCGTTCCCAGGCCAGCCGGGAGACATAGTCTTCCCAACGTGTCCTGGGTCTTCCCCGTGGCCTCCTACCGGTCGGACGTGCCCTAAACACCTCGTTCGGGAGGCGTTCGGGTTGCATCCTGACCAGATGCCCGAACCACCTCATCTGGCTCCTCTCTCTCTCTAGTATCTAGTATCTAGTATCTCTCTAGTATTAATTATTAATTAATTATTTATATTAATTAATATGGTTTTCTACACCAAAATTCATCTATTTTTTATTCAACTTCTTCTTCTTCTCCAGATTTTGGCGCGCTCTACCTTCCAATTTTTTCATCCGATTCAAACCATTCCAATCGCAGACTTTCCCTTGGCGAATTCCCAAAACTCCCAGATTTCCCTGAATCCCAGGTTTTCCGGAACATATTTCCCATTCAAAATGAATTGGCCATTTTTCATTCCACGTTTTTCAACCCATTCAACATATTCCACTCATCCTGGACATTGAAACCATCATTTTTTTCAAGTTAAAAAAAAAAATTCCAGTAATTCCCAAAATTCAATTTTTTGACCCTTTTTTCTGGCGACTACTTCCACATTTTTCAACCCAATTCAACAGTTCCACCGTCAAAACCTTCCTAGTAATCACTACAAAAAACAAAGTTGTTTTTCGAACTGGAAAAAAATCCCGGTTTTCCCGAAATTCCAGGAGTTCCTTAATACCATTTCTCAATTAAAAATGTTACTGCTTCAACATTTCTCGACCGATTTGAAAAATCACCAACCATTTCAACTCATTCAGAACATTCAAATTTTTTTGCATTTTCCCAAAAATTCCCTCTTTTCCCGAAATCCCCAAATTTCCATGAAATTCCCATTGAAAAGAATGGGACATTATTCAAAGTTTCACAACTCCCACTCAAACCATTCCAACTTCAAAATATTCAGCCTGTTCAAGAATTGTGTGCTCCCTTTCAAAAACTGTAAAAAACGTTTTCTTCTTCTCCAGATTTTGGCACGCTCTACCTTCCACTTTTTTCATCCGATTCAAACCATTCCAATCGCAGGCTTTCCCTTGACGAATTCCCAGATTTCCAAGAATCCCAGGTTTTCCGGGACATATTTCCCATTCAAAATTAATTGGCCAATTTTCATTCCACATTTTTCAACCCATTCAACATATTCCAGTCATCCTGGACATTGAAACTATAATTTTAATTTAAAAAAAAAAAAATTCCAGTAATTTCCAGAATTCCAGTTTTTTCCAACCCTTTTTTGACCCTTTTTCTGGCGACTACTAACACATTTTCAACTCAATTCAACATTTCCACCGTCAAAACCTTCCTATTAATCACTACAAAAAACAAAGTTGTTTTTCGAACTGGAAAAAATCCCCAATTTTCCCGAAATTCCAGGAGTTCCTTAATAACATTTCTCAATTTAAAATGTTACTGCTTCAACATTTCTCGACCGATTTGAAAAATCACCAACCATTTCAACTCATTCAGAACATTCAAATTGGTTTGCATTTTCCCAAAAATTCCCTCTTTT
The DNA here is from genome assembly GCF_033978785.1 of Entelurus aequoreus. Taxonomy (NCBI): domain Eukaryota; kingdom Metazoa; phylum Chordata; class Actinopteri; order Syngnathiformes; family Syngnathidae; genus Entelurus; species Entelurus aequoreus. The sequence goes on along the minus strand of NC_084738.1, from coordinate 76,607,153 downwards.
CCCGAAATCCCCAAATTTCCATGAAATTCCCATTGAAAAGAATGGGACATTATTCAAAGTTTCACAACTCCCACTCAAACCGTTCCAACTTCAAAATATTCAGCCTGTTCAAGAATTGTGTGCTCCCTTTCAAAAACTGTAAAAAACTTCTTCTTCTTCTCCAGATTTTGGCACGCTCTACCTTCCACTTTTTTCATCCGATTCAAACCATTCCAATCGCAGGCTTTCCCTTGACGAATTCCCAGATTTCCCAGAATCCCAGGTTTTCCGGGACATATTTCCCATTCAAAATTAATTGGCCAATTTTCATTCCACATTTTTCAACCCATTCAACATATTCCAGTCATCCTGGACATTGAAACTATAATTTTAAATTTTTTTTTAAAAAATTCCAGTAATTCCCAGAATTCCAGTTTTTTCCAACCCTTTTTTGACCCTTTTTCTGGCGACTACTCCTTCCACATTTTTCAACCCAATTCAACAGTTCCACCGTCAAAACCTTCCTATTAATCACTACAAAAAACAAAGTTGTTTTTCGAACTGGAAAAAATCCCCAATTTTCCCGAAATTCCAGGAGTTCCTTAATACCATTTCTCAATTAAAAATGTTACTACTTCAACATTTCTCGACCGATTTGAAAAATCACCAACCATTTCAACTCATTCAGAACATTCAAATTGGTTTGCATTTTCCCAAAAATTCCCTCTTTTCCCGAAATCCCCAAATTTCCATGAAATTCCCATTGAAAAGAATGGGAAATTTTTCAAAGTTTCACAACTCCCACTTAAACCGTTCCAACTTCAAAATATTCAGCCTGTTCAAGAATTATGTGCTCCCTTTCAAAAACTGTAAAAAAAAAAAAAATCCCGGATTTCCAATAATTCTCAGTTTTCAGGGACATTTTCCCCATTCCAAATTAATTATCCATTTTTCACACTTCCACAATTCCAAAAGTTGTCACCACCTTCAACATATTCCACTCATCCTGGACATTCAAACTAAGTCTTTCCCAAGTTTCAAACCAAATTCCGGTTTTCCTGGAAATTCAAATGCTTCAACATTCAAAACATTCCAACATTCAAACTACCGTATTTCCTTGAATTGGCGCAGGGAATATAGTATTCGCACGTCTAGAATTACTGCCGGGTCAAACTCGTTTCTCAAAATAATTAACGCATGCTTGCCCTTATCGCCGTTTCATTATTTACGCCGGATCAAATTCGTTTCGCAAAATATTAATTTTATTATCGCATGTCTATAATTTTCGCCGGGTCAAACTCGTTTCGCAAAATATTTAGCATATGGCTAGAACTTCCACCGGGTCAAATTCGTTACGTCACGAGTGACGCTTTACCTGTCCTCATTTTCAAAATGGAGGAAGCTGCTTTCAGTAGTTTGCAATCGCACAAAGGAAAAAAGATAAAGAGGTATTCACTAGGATTTAAAGTACAAGCTATTGAATACCGGTACGGTATGCTAAAAAGAACAGTAAGCAGCTATGTTTTATTAATATACCGTAGCTGCGTGTGTCAAATACTGTATGAGTCATGAAATGACTCCCGCCTCCTGGTGGTAGAGGGCGCTGCCGCGCTAGTGATCCTTCTTGCGACTTCCGGTACTGCAGAAGAAGTGAACACACGCAGCCTCCGCCTGAACTTTTAACATGGAGGATTACATACCGGTATCTAAAATAAAAACAGTTTTCTAAACTGGACTTTCAATGGAAGCAGGAGGTAATAATTAAAGGAATATCTCCATCGAGACAGAGAGACTTTTAAAACGGAAGAAAGAAAATAAGGAAGACGTTTATAAACAAGTTATCGATGCTTTTGGTCAGAAGGAGCTGCAAATGGACTCCATTTATAAGTACAGGTAAGACCATAATAACATTTTTTTTTATTAAATGTGCTTTTCATGATAGTATGCTTACATCACACTCAAAGCACACGCCTAAATTTACCGGATTCCTTTTGGTAAACGCCGGAGTGAGAAGAGGTTTTAAAATAATTACCGCATGCACGGCCATCCCGCCGGTTTCCGGTAAACGCCGGAGTGACAGGAGGTTTTAAATTAATTAGCGCCCCTGCGGCTATTCAAGGAAATACGGTATTCTTACTTTCATACTTCATTCTGTCAGCATTGGAGCATTCACATGCAATTCCTGGAATTGCCTCATCTAGTTAATTTATAAATTACCACATTTTCTCCGACTTAACTTTCACATTGTAGCCAAAGGCAAATGTTTTTGCTATTTTTATCTGCCACACGTAGTAAGCCGGTCCGTGAACGTAATGCATACATTAAACCGGTCCCTGGTGGAAACAAGGTTGGGGACCCCTGCTCTAATACACAGGTGTCTAACTCAAGGCCCGGAGACCAAATCTGGCCCGCAAACACCTGGAAATATGTGTCAATAAAGTACTTCATATTTTCTCACTAAATGTAATTAATTTTTTTCATTTTTTTTTGTTTTGTCCAGTTTCTCAGGCAAATCATATAGTTGATGTAGATGCACGTATCGGCTGTACAAATTCACTTTACAAAAGAGAAGTGTGGGATGATTCTGTTGTTGCTTTATTTGTATTTGACTTTATTAAACGGATTTATATTATTATTTGGTGCAGCCGGGCCAGAGCAGGAGGGGATAGAAAGAGAGAAAAAAGCAAGACAGAGGGGTAAACTTTGGGGACAAGAGGGATTTAAGACAGAGAGACAACAGCAAACATAACAACAACAACAATAGAACAACATCAGCAAATAGGATATGTACAAATATGATAGTAAAAGTGGTAGCAAACAAGCAGTTAGGGAAATAAATAATAATACAGAAATGACAATGAACATTATTACACTACAAATGGAACAATACAAATGCAAATAGAATAGAATAGAATGGACTTTATTGTCATTATATTTGCAAATAACGAGATCAAGGACTCCAACTTAAGGTGCGGTAGTGGAAACAAATATAGAATAAAAATAAATCACATAAGTCAGTGTTTCCCATAAACTGCCAAGATACCTGTGGCGGTGGGGGCCTGGCTATGGGCGTGGTCAGCATGACATCATCAATTAATTTGCATAATTTACCACAATGATTTGATTTTCTCTAAAAAGGCTCAAAAAATGTATACTTATTAAATTAATAATAGCAGTTTTGTTTTAAACGTCCATCCATCCATCCATTTTACAATATAATTACAACACTTTATGTACATATTTATATACAGATTTGAACAATAAGTTATTCACTGAAATATATTTATTAATTGTGGTTCTTACAAAAAATATATCTTATAAAATATAAAAGCTAAAATGTCTCTTTTAAAGCTCTGCCCCTTTAATTAGTGCATACTAAATAATTTAACTTTAGCCTACTACTACAACCATATTATTTACCAGCAACATAAAGTGAAACAGAGGCAGAGGTGTCCTGCCACAGTCAGTAACAAATAAACAGAAAACAGTAGTGGTGGTAGATCGACACAGAGCTTCATCAAACATCTGATCCACTGAACAAAGAGCTCCAAAAATCTTGAACTTTAGACTGCCATCAGTTTTACTCCCTACACTTAACCATGTGTTTCCTACTGCCTGCAGACTTTGCACCCTTTGATATATATACACATGTTGTGTTTCTAAAATAAATACATTTAATAAAGTCAAATACAAATAAGGCAACAAGAGAAGTATCCTACACTTCTCTTTTGTAGAGTAAATCTGAACAGCCAATATGGGCATCTACATCAACTATATGATTTGCCTGAGAAGCTGGACAGGACAAAAAAAAGTATTACTCTGAGGTGTGTACCTGAAAATATCATTTAAAAAGCTAGCATGCTATCATTAGCAAGCATCAAGTACCAAAATATGACTCAAGAGCATACCTCACCTACAAAATTAGCTAATAAAAAAAAGCTAGCAAGCTAACAGGTACCATTCGTCAAGTAACAGTAAAACAAAAACACATTTTTTTCATTTTTTATGCATTTTAACTTGTAAATAAACACTAGCAAAAGTCTGTTGTTTACCATACGTACTCTGGCCAGATAGTGTGAAGTAACCAAAAATATGAGCAAAATGAGCTAAAAAATACAAAAATAGAACGCTAACAGTACTATGCTATTGTGTTAACAATAATTATTGCAGTTAGCATTAGTGAAACACCAAAATATATGACACTCAAGTGTCTATACCTGCTAAATTAGCCAAAAAAAGCTAGCATGTTTATGTTAGCATGCTAAAATGCTACCTGTAACATGTGTTAGGTAGCAAAATATATTACTCTGAGGTGTGTACCTAAAGTTATTGTTTAAAAAGCTAGCATGCTAACTTTAACATGCATCAAGTACCAAATCTTAAAAGCATACCTACAAAATTAGCTAATAAAACAAAGCTAGCATGCTAACAGGTTTCATTCGTCAAGTAACAAAATATTTGACGCTGCAAAACTAGCAAAAAAGCTAGCACGCTAGTATTAGAATGCTAACGGCCGTTAAAATATTGGCCATGGGCTGCAAATGGTTCCCAGGCCGCACTTTGGACACAGTTGGCTTTAGCAAAACAATGTTTATGCTAGCAATGTTTTTTATTATTATTTTGTTTTTTATTATTATTATTATTATTATTATTATTATTATTTTTTTTTTTTTTTTTTTTTTTTTTTATTTGTGGTGGACGTAATTATTTCGGGTGTGGGAAACACTGCAAGTAATGAAGACAAAAAATAAGAATTGAAATAAACAGACTACTATCCAATAAAAACAATAAGCAATCCTAAATTATTTAAATACGGTAGGTTTGCAATGTTTCACAGCTGCAGGTTGCTGGGGGAAAAGTTTCATAGTTAAAGATGAAGTATGAGCATTGAGGATAATAACACATGCTTGAATCTAGAAGCTTCCTATTATCATCAATAACCTGAATATTAGGACGGATGGAAGTCAAGAACAAAGGCTATGAGATCCAACTTCCTGTTCCGGTTGTTGTTAACTTCCTGGCTAATTAACCCTCGCATCTGTCAAAGTTCGTCCATGGCCTAACTTTAATGTCCAAAACATCGCTTTTACAACCCAACAGCTTGGACGCATGGACCAATGTTGCGCTTTGACACCCCCCCCCCGCCTACACAGTAACAAGCCAAAGGTCACGCTGGGTGAGCCTCCCGTCAGTGATTGTGTTGTGTTGATTTTGGGGTGGGAAAAAGAAAATGTGACTGAGCTTTTGCTTGGAGGAAGCTGGCGAGCTGCCTGCATGATGTCATGGTTTGTGCTGGAAAGAGCGCGTATTGACCACGGTGGGAGGAGTTGCTTTGAAAGCCCACGTCTCTTGCACTTTGTTCAAGTATGTGGTAACTAATATTCCACTGAGAGTCCATTCAAATTGGTCTTTTGGTTCATTTAATTATGCAAGGCTGTTCTAATCCATCCTCTGGGCAAGTACCTTAAACATCTGCCGTTGTTTTTAATAAATGACCTATAAGCTTGTTTTGTCTCAAAGTGGAAAACCCCAATGGTTTAACTGACATGTTGATGGATAGTTACCACAGTGGAACACGTCCAATCATCAAGTTCCACATCCACCGTGTTCTCCTCGCTAAGTGTCAAAATACATGCTCTAAAATTTGAGACCCAAAAATAATCTATTAGGGCTGGGCGATATGGCCTTTTTTTAATATCTCGATATTTTTAAGCCATTTCACAATACACGATATATATCTCCATATTTTGCCTTAACCTTGAATGAACACTTGATGCACATAATCACAGCAGTATGATGATTCTATGTGTCTACATTAAAACATTCTTCTTCATACTGCATTAATATATGCTACTTTTAAACGTTCATGCAGAGAGGGAAATTTATGAAACAGTTATTAAGCAGTGGCACAAACATTCATGTCAATTCCAAAACAGAAAATGCAAGATTGTCAGAGACATTTTAAATGAGGAGGTTGAGGTGGGTAGAGGGTAGCGGGGGGTGTATATTGTAGCGTCCCGGAAGAGTTAGTGCTGCAAGGGGTTCTGGGTATTTGTTCTGTTGTGTTTATGTTGTGTTACGGTGCGGGTGTTCTCCCGAAATGTGTTTGTCATTCTTGTTTGTTGTGGGTTCACAGTGTGGCGCATATTTGTAACAGTGTTAAAGTTGTTTATACGGTACACCCTCAATGTGACCTGTATGGCTGTTGACCAAGTATGCGTTGCATTCACTTGTGTGTGTGTGAAAAGCCGTAGATATTATGTGACTGGGCCGGCACGTGCCTTTAAGGTTTATTGGCGCTCTGTACTTCTCCCTACGTCCGTGTACACAGCGGCGTTTTAAAAAGTCATACATTTTACTTTTTGGAAACCGATACCGATAATTTCCGATATTACATTTTAAAGCATTTATCGGCCGATAAAATCGGCCTGCCGATATTAACAGACATCTCTAGTCATAACGAAATTAAAGGCCTACTGAAAGCCACTACTACCGACCCCGCAGTCTGATAGTTTATATATCAATGATGAAATCTTAACATTGCAACACATGCCAATACGGCCGGGTTAACTTATAAAGTGACATTTTAAATTTCCCGGGAAATATCCGGCTGAAACGTCGCGGTATAATGACGTATGCGCGTGACAAAGTCAGAGTAACGGAAGTTATGGTACCCCGTAGAATCCTATACAAAAAGCTCTGTTTTCATTTCATAATTCCACAGTATTCTGGACATCTTTTGCAATTTGTTTAATGAACAATGAAGGCTGCAAAGAAGACAGTTGTAGGTGGGATCGGTGTATTAGCAGCAGACTACAGCAACACAACCAGGAGGACTTTGTTGGAGCGCTAGCCGCGCTAGCCGCCGACCTCACCTTGACTTCCTACGTCTCCGGGCCGCCAAACGCATCGGGTGAAGTCCTTCGTCCTTCTGCCGATCGCTGGAACGCAGGTGAGCACGGGTGTTGATGAGCAAATGAGGGCTGGCTGGCGTAGGTGGAGAGCTAATGTTTTTAGCATAGCTCTGTGCGGTCCGGTTGCTAAGTTAGCTTCAATGGCGTCGTTAGCACAGCATTGTTAACCTTCGCCAGCCTGGAAAGCATTAACCGTGTATTTACATGTCCACGGTTTAATAGTATTGTTGATTTTCTATCTATACTTCCAGTCAGGGGTTTATTTTTTTTGTTTCTATATGCAGTTAAAGCACGATGCTATCACGTTAGCTCGTAGCTAAAGCATTTCGCCGATGTATTGTCGTGGAGATAAAAGGCACTGAATGTCCATTTCGCGTTCTCGACTCTCATTTTCAAGAGGATATAGTATCCCAGGTGGTTTAAAATACAAATCCGTGATCCACAATAGAAAAGGAGAGTGTGGAATCCAATGAGCCAGCTTGTACCTAAGTTACGGTCAGAGCGAAAAAAGATACGCCCATCACTGCCTCTCTAGTCCTTCACTGTAACGTTCCTCATCCACAAATCTTTCATCCTCGCTCAAATTAATGGGGTAATCGTCGCTTTGTCGCTCCGAATCTCTCGCTCCATTGTAAACAACAGGGAATTGTGAGGAATACTAGCTCCTGTGACGTCACGCTACTTCCGCTACAGGCAAGGCTTTTTTTTATCAGCGAGCAAAAGTTGCGAACTTTATCGTCGATTTTCTCTACTAAATCCTTTCAGCAAAAATATGGCAATATCGCGAAATAATCAAGTATGACACATAGAATGGATCTGCTATTCCTGTTTAAATTAAAAAAAATCATTTCAGTAGGCCTTTAAGGCAAAATACGTCCATTCTCCCTTTTCTGTCTCCACATTGTTTCTGCTTGTAAGTGCGATGTGTGTGCGTTGACTCACATGCACCCCTCGGCTCATATTACCAGCAATGTCATGAGGAAAAAAGTACCGGTGTTTTTCAAAGTCAGTACGTACGTTTTTTCATTCATTAGTACAGTTATACTGTACATTTTTGAAGAAGTCTGGACAAAATAATGACTGTTGCTAAGGAAGTCCTCAGACAGTTTCTATGAAAAACCAAGTCACAGTTAATCACTATTCCTGTGAAGGATGTGTCACGTTGGGGGGGAGTGAAAGGCTTGTGTCAACACCAGAAGTTGTTCTGATAAGGTTGACAAATCACTTCACAGTTTGTCCACCATATTTGAGCCCATAGACTTCAATTGTTAGATAGTACTTTATTGATTCCTTTAGGAGAGTTCCCTCGGGAAAATGTAAAAACTATACTATACTTAATATAATACTTAAAAACTAAACTTACTATAGTGTCCAACAAAAAAACTGTTCAGCCAACTTCAAGGTTGCATTTGATCATACTAAAAAAAGGAATCCGAGTTAAAGGTAAACTGCTTGTTAGTGATTACTATTTGTCACTGCATGAATAGTTGACATATTCCAGGTTATTTTCTCCCGTACAGTAAAATAGGTCATCCATCCGTGAAAGTCCAGTCAAAACTCATCAAACAAAAACTGCTCCAAACTCTCCATTATATGACTTCACTTCACTGTGAAGTTGTTTAAAAGATCTATATTGTAAATAGTTTGCTGCGCATTTGTGTTTTGTGTGCAAGTTTTTCAATTAAAATGTACCTCCTTTGAACAATATCCAGTATTTCAATTAACTAGAATCCAGTCCATAGTGGGTCTAGCGTAATAGTGTGAGAGTCCAGTCCATAGTGGATCTAACATAATAGTGTGAGAGTCCAGTCCATAGTGGATCTAGCATAATAGTGTGAGAGTCCAGTCCATAGAGGATATAACATAATAGTGTGAGAGTCCAGTCCATAGTGGATCTAGCATAATATTGTGAGAGTCCAGTCCATAGTGGATCTAACATAATAGTGAGAGTCCAGTCCATAGTGGATCTAACATAATAGTGTGAGAGTCCAGTCCATAGTGGATCTAGCATAATATTGTGAGAGTCCAGTCCATAGTGGATCTAACATAATAGTGTGAGAGTCCAGTCCATAGTGGATCTAGCATAATATTGTGAGAGTCCAGTCCATAGTGGATCTAACATAATAGTGAGAGTCCAGTCCATAGTGGATCTAACATGATAGTGTGAGAGTCCAGTCCATAGTGGATCTAACATAATAGTGTGAGAGTCCAGTCCATAGTGGATCTAACATAATAGTGAGAGTCCAGTCCATAGTGGATCTAACATGATAGTGTGAGAGTCCAGTCCATAGTGGATCTAACATAATAGTGAGAGTCCAGTCCATAGTGGATCTAACATAATAGTGAGAGTCCAGTCCATAGTGGATCTAACATAATAGTGAGAGTCCAGTCCATAGTGGATCTAACATAATAGTGTGAGAGTCCAGTGCATAGTGGATCTAACATAATAGTGTGAGAGTCCAGTCCATAGTGGATCTAACATAATAGTGAGAGTCCAGTCCATAGTGGATCTAACATAATAGTGTGAGAGTCCAGTCCATAGTGGATCTAACTTAATAGTGAGAGTCCAGTCCATAGTGGATCTAACATAATAGTGTGAGAGTCCAGTCCATAGTGGATCTAACATAATAGTGTGAGAGTCCAGTCCATAGTAGATCTAACATAATAGTGAGAGTCCAGTCCATAGTGGATCTAACATAATAGTGAGAGTCCAGTCCATAGTGGATCTAACATAATAGTGAGAGTCCAGTCCATAGTGGATCTAACATGATAGTGTGAGAGTCCAGTCCATAGTGGATCTAACATAATAGTGAGAGTCCAGTCCATAGTGGATCTAACATAATAGTGAGAGTCCAGTCCATAGTGGATCTAACATAATAGTGAGAGTCCAGTCCATAGTGGATCTAACATAATAGTGTGAGAGTCCAGTCCATAGTGGATCTAACATAATAGTGTGAGAGTCCAGTCCATAGTGGATCTAACATAATAGTGTGAGAGTCCAGTCCATAGTGGATCTAACATAATAGTGAGAGTCCAGTCCATAGTGGATCTAACATAATAGTGTGAGAGTCCAGTCCATAGTGGATCTAACATAATATTGTGAGAGTCCAGTCCATAGTGGATCTAACATAATAGTGTGAGAGTCCAGTCCATAGTGGATCTAACATAATAGTGAGAGTCCAGTCCATAGTGGATCTAACATGATAGTGTGAGAGTCCAGTCCATAGTGGATCTAACATAATAGTGAGAGTCCAGTCCATAGTGGATCTAACATAATAGTGAGAGTCCAGTCCATAGTGGATCTAACATAATAGTGTGAGAGTCCAGTCCATAGTGGATCTAACATAATAGTGTGAGAGTCCAGTCCATAGTGGATCTAACATAATAGTGAGAGTCCAGTCCATAGTGGATCTAACATAATAGTGTGAGAGTCCAGTCCATAGTGGATCTAAAATAATATTGTGAGAGTCCAGTCCATAGTGGATCTAACATAATAGTGTGAGAGTCCAGTCCATAGTGGATCTAACATAATAGTGAGAGTCCAGTCCATAGTGGATCTAACAAAATAGTGTGAGAGTCCAGTCCATAGTGGATCTAACATAATAGTGTGAGAGTCCAGTCCATAGTAGATCTAACATAATAGTGAGAGTCCAGTCCATAGTGGATCTAACATAATAGTGTGAGAGTCCAGTCCATAGTGGATCTAACATAATAGTGTGAGAGTCCAGTCCATAGTGGATCTAACATAATAGTGTGAGAGTCCAGTCCATAGTGGATCTAACATAATAGTGAGAGTCCAGTCCATAGTGGATCTAACATAATAGTGTGAGAGTCCAGTCCATAGTGGATCTAACATAATAGTGTGAGAGTCCAGTCCATAGTGGATCTAACATAATAGTGTGAGAGTCCAGTCCATAGTGGATCTAACATAATAGTGTGAGAGTCCAGTCCATAGTGGATCTAACATAATAGTGAGAGTCCAGTCCATAGTGGATCTAACATAATAGTGTGAGAGTCCAGTCCATAGTAGATCTAACATAATAGTGTGAGAGTCCAGTCCATAGTAGATCTAACATAATAGTGTGAGAGTCCAGTCCATAGTGGATCTAGCATAATAGTGTGAGAGTCCAGTCCATAGTAGCTCTAACATAATAGTGTGAGAGTCCAGTCCATAGTGGATCTAACTTAATAGTGAGAGTCCAGTCCATAGTGGATCTAACATAATAGTGTGAGAGTCCAGTCCATAGTGGATCTAACATAATAGTGTGAGAGTCCAGTCCATAGTAGATCTAACATAATAGTGAGAGTCCAGTCCATAGTGGATCTAACATAATAGTGAGAGTCCAGTCCATAGTGGATCTAACATAATAGTGAGAGTCCAGTCCATAGTGGATCTAACATAATAGTGAGAGTCCAGTCCATAGTGGATCTAACATAATAGTGAGAGTCCAGTCCATAGTGGATCTAACATAATAGTGTGAGAGTCCAGTGCATAGTGGATCTAACATAATAGTGTGAGAGTCCAGTCCATAGTGGATCTAACATAATAGTGAGAGTCCAGTCCATAGTGGATCTAACATAATAGTGTGAGAGTCCAGTCCATAGTGGATCTAACTTAATAGTGAGAGTCCAGTCCATAGTGGATCTAACATAATAGTGTGAGAGTCCAGTCCATAGTGGATCTAACATAATAGTGTGAGAGTCCAGTCCATAGTAGATCTAACATAATAGTGAGAGTCCAGTCCATAGTGGATCTAACATAATAGTGAGAGTCCAGTCCATAGTGGATCTAACATAATAGTGAGAGTCCAGTCCATAGTGGATCTAACATGATAGTGTGAGAGTCCAGTCCATAGTGGATCTAACATAATAGTGAGAGTCCAGTCCATAGTGGATCTAACATAATAGTGAGAGTCCAGTCCATAGTGGATCTAACATAATAGTGAGAGTCCAGTCCATAGTGGATCTAACATAATAGTGTGAGAGTCCAGTCCATAGTGGATCTAACATAATAGTGTGAGAGTCCAGTCCATAGTGGATCTAACATAATAGTGTGAGAGTCCAGTCCATAGTGGATCTAACATAATAGTGAGAGTCCAGTCCATAGTGGATCTAACATAATAGTGTGAGAGTCCAGTCCATAGTGGATCTAACATAATATTGTGAGAGTCCAGTCCATAGTGGATCTAACATAATAGTGTGAGAGTCCAGTCCATAGTGGATCTAACATAATAGTGAGAGTCCAGTCCATAGTGGATCTAACATGATAGTGTGAGAGTCCAGTCCATAGTGGATCTAACATAATAGTGAGAGTCCAGTCCATAGTGGATCTAACATAATAGTGAGAGTCCAGTCCATAGTGGATCTAACATAATAGTGTGAGAGTCCAGTCCATAGTGGATCTAACATAATAGTGTGAGAGTCCAGTCCATAGTGGATCTAACATAATAGTGAGAGTCCAGTCCATAGTGGATCTAACATAATAGTGTGAGAGTCCAGTCCATAGTGGATCTAAAATAATATTGTGAGAGTCCAGTCCATAGTGGATCTAACATAATAGTGTGAGAGTCCAGTCCATAGTGGATCTAACATAATAGTGAGAGTCCAGTCCATAGTGGATCTAACAAAATAGTGTGAGAGTCCAGTCCATAGTGGATCTAACATAATAGTGTGAGAGTCCAGTCCATAGTAGATCTAACATAATAGTGAGAGTCCAGTCCATAGTGGATCTAACATAATAGTGTGAGAGTCCAGTCCATAGTGGATCTAACATAATAGTGTGAGAGTCCAGTCCATAGTGGATCTAACATAATAGTGTGAGAGTCCAGTCCATAGTGGATCTAACATAATAGTGAGAGTCCAGTCCATAGTGGATCTAACATAATAGTGTGAGAGTCCAGTCCATAGTAGATCTAACATAATAGTGTGAGAGTCCAGTCCATAGTAGATCTAACATAATAGTGTGAGAGTCCAGTCCATAGTGGATCTAGCATAATAGTGTGAGAGTCCAGTCCATAGTGGATCTAACATAATAGTGTGTGCAACATGTGTCATCAGTGGAATGATTTAGTGATGTCAGCTTGTAATCACGTAGACATGCCAGTGTTGTTTGCTATTGTTACGGTTGTTTCACAGAGAAGGTTCCAGACCTTAACACAGGAATGAACCTGTTATTTTACCCTCCGATTTGTATAATCGTCTTTTTGTTACGATCCTGGCGTTGGCGCTCTTTGTTTTTTTTTTGGTGAAGAAGTGGTGCAATGACGGCGCCCTGACCACGCCTACAAACTAACTACAGTGGGCTTCACGTCATCGTTCCATGAAGTTCAGCCGACCGAGGCTCTAGAGCCCCGGTGGCAAACTCAAGGCCCAGGGGCCAGAACCGGCCCGACACGTTATTTTAACGTGGCCCGCGAAAGCCTGGAAATAATGTGCATTAGGGCTGGGCGATATATGGAATATACTCGATATATCGCAGGTTTGTCTATGTGCGATATAGAAAATGACTGTATGGTGATATTGGAGTATACGTTCTCACGCAGTTGCTTTTAGCTGCGGGCATTACACTACTGGCTCTTCTCACTCTTTCTTGTCTCTCCTTCTCACAGAGGCATAAAACAAGCGCACCTTCTTACATACGTCACATACTGCAACGTCATGCACCCTCACCGAGCAGAGAGGTAGCGACATGGGTAACGTTAGCTGTGATGCTAGCGGTGCGGTGCGAGTGGTAATACGAGAGAAAGAAGGTGCGGGATCTAGTAACAAATGAAGGAAGAATAATGAATTCCAAGAAAAACAGCAGGGGGTCCATCGTCTGGCGGTGGGTTGGCTTCAAGCGGGAAGATGTTGAACAGACAACCGTAATATGTCAAAAGCGTTCTGTACAAAAAGTGCATTTTAATTTAGTGTTGTTTTGATATGTCATCGTAGTGACATCATGCACAAAAGTGCACTCCATTTGTTTTAAACTATTGTAGTGGCGTTCTGTACAAAAAGTGCACTTTAAAGGCCTACTGAAAGCCACTACTAGCGACCACGCAGTCTGATAGTTTATATATTAATGATGAAATCTTAACATTGCAACACATGCCAATACGGCCGGGTTAACTTATAAAGTGACATTTTAAACTTCCCAGGAAACTTCCGCTTGAAAACGTCGCGGTATGATGACGTATGCGCGTGACGTCACGAGGGCAAGGGAAGTGTTTGGACCCAATTCAAATACCTCTGTTTTCTTCGACAAAATTCTACAGTATTCTGGACATCTGTGTTGGTGAATCTTTTGCAATTTGTTTAATGAACAATGGAGGCTGCAAATAAGAAAGTTGTAGGTGCGATCGGTGGAGCGGCGGACTACAGCAACACCAACACCGGGAGGTTGTGTTGTGTTTTGAGCAGGATAGCAGACGCACTACAGTGAGTAAGCCCGCCCCCGCATCTAAGTTAGCTTCTGTTTTTTTAGCTTCGCCAAGCTGAATATTATTAATCGTGTATTTACATGTTCATGGTTTAATAGTATTTTTGATCTTCTGTCTATCCATCCAGTCAGGGTTTTTTTAAATTTAGTTTCTATCTGCATTTGAGACTGCTATGCTATCACGTTGGCTACGTAGCTAGGTTAGCTTCTATTTTTTTAGCTTCGAAAAGCTGAATATTATTAATCGTGTATTTACATGTTCATGGTTTAATAGTATTTTTGATCTTCTGTATCCATCCAGTCAGGGTTTTTTTTATTTAGTTTCTATCTGCATTTGAGACTGATGCTATCACGTTGGCTATGTTGCTAGGTTAGCTTCTATTTTTTTAGCTTCGCAAAGCTGAATATTATTAATCGTGTATTTACATGTTCATGGTTTAATAGTATTTTTGATCTTCTGTATCCATCCAGTCAGGGTTTTTTTTAATTTAGTTTCTATCTGCATTTGAGACTGATGCTATCATGTTGGCTATGTTGCTAGGTTAGCTTCTATTTTTTTAGCTTCGCAAAGCTGAATATTATTAATCGTGTATTTACATGTTCATGGGGAATTGTGAGGAATACTAGCTCCGGTGACGTCACGCTACTTCCGGTACAGGCTAGGCTTTTTTTTTATCAGCGAGCAAAAGTTGCGAACTTTATCGTCGATTTTCTCTACTAAATCCTTTCAGCAAAAATATGGCAATATCGCGAAATGATCAAGTATGACACATAGAATGGATCTGCTATTCCCGTTTAAAGGCCTACTGAAATGAATTTTTTTTATTTAAACGGGGATAGCAGATCTATTCTATGTGTCATACTTGATCATTTCGCGATATTGCCATATTTTTGCTGAAAGGATTTAGTATAGAACAACGACGATAAAGATTGCAACTTTTGGTATCTGATAAAAAAAAGGCTTGCCCCTACCGGAAGTAGCGTGACGTAGTCAGTTGAACATATACGCAAAGTTCCCTATTGTTTACAATGATGGCCGCATGAAGTGAGAGAGATTCGGACCGAGAAAGCGACAATTTCCCCATTAATTTGAGCGAGGATGAAAGATTTGTGGATGAGTAAAGTGCAAGTGAAGGACTAGTGGGGAGTTGAAGCTATTCAGATAGGGAAGATGCTGTGAGAGGCGGGGGTGACCTGATATTCAGCTGGGAATGACTACAACAGTAAATAAACACAAGACATATATATACTCTATTAGCCACAACACAACCAGGCTTATATTTAATATGCCACAAATTAATCCTGCATAAAAACACCTGCGTGTTTGTTATGCTAGCTCCTAGCTCCTCTGCTAGCTCCTAGCTCCATAGAACACGCCAATACAATTCAAACACCTGATCAACACACACAATCACTCAGCCCAAAAGACCGTTTACCTAACCCAAGGTTCATAAAGCTTATATATTTTTAAAAAGTTACGTACGTGACGCGCACATACGGTCAAGTTATCGAATGTTTAGCAGCCAAGGCTGCATACTCACGGTACCTGATATTCAGCTGGGAATGACTACAACAGTAAATAAACACAAGACATATATATACTCTATTAGCCACAACACAACCAGGCTTATATTTAATATGCCACAAATTAATCCTGCATAATAACACCTGCGTGTTTGTTATGCTAGCTCCTAGCTCCTCTGCTAGCTCCTAGCTCCATAGAACACGCCAATACAATTCAAACACCTGATCAACACACACAATCACTCAGCCCAAAAGACCGTTCACCTAACCCAAGGTTCATAAAGCTTATATATTTTTAAAAAGTTACGTACGTGACGCGCACATACGGTACGGTACGTGTTATGCTAGCTCCTAGCTCCTCTGCTAGCTCCTAGCTCCATAGAACACGCCAATACAATTCAAACACATGATCAACACACACAATCACTCAGCCCAAAAGACCGTTCACCTAACCCAAGGTTCATAAAGCTTATATATTTTAAAAAAGTTACGTACATACGCAAAAAAAAGCCAAAGCTGCATACTCACAGTAGCACGTCTGCGTCTTTGTCATCCAAATCAAAGTAATCCTGGTAAGAGTCTGTGTTGTCCCAGTTCTCTACAGGCGTCTGTGTATCCAAATCAAAAGTCCTCCTGGTTAGAGTCTCTGTTATCCGAGTTCTTCCATCTTGACTGCATCTTTCGGGAATGTAAACAAAGAAGCGCCGGCTGTGTACTGTTGTTGCTGACTACGTTCGAAAAATACGTCCATTTCGCACCGACAACTTTCTTCTTTGCTTGCTTGGCTTCCTTCTCCATAATGCAATGAACATGATTGAAACAGATTCACGAACACAGATGTCCAGAATACTGTGGAATTATGAAATGAAAACAGAGCGTTTTCGTATCGGCTTCAATGTGGAAGGCATACCCGTGTTCGTCGGGCTACGTCACACGCATACGTCATCCTCAGAGGCGTTTCGAACCGGAAGTTTAGCGGCAAATTTAAAATGTCACTTTATAAGTTAACCCGGCCGTATTGGCATGTGTTATAATGTTAAGATTTCATCATTGATATATAAACTATCAGACTGCGTGGTCGGTAGTAGTGGCTTTCAGTAGGCCTTTAAATAAAAAAAATTCATTTCAGTAGGCCTTTAATTTAGTGTTGTTTTGATACGTCATCATAGTGACATCATGCACAAAAGTGCACTCTATTTGTTTTAAACTATTGTAGTGGCGTTCTGTACAAAAAGTGCTCTTTGATTTAGTGTTGTTTTGATATGTCGTCTTAGTGACATCATGCACAAAAGTGCACTCATAGCTTGTTTTAAAATGTCTCTGACAATCTTGCACTTTCTGTTTTGGAAATGACATGAATGTTTGTGCCACTGCTTGATAACTGTTTCATAAATACACTTGTAGTTGTGATTTCCCTCCCTGCATGAAAGTTTAAAAGTAGCATATATTAATGCAGTATGAAGAAGAATGTTTGAATGTAGACACATAGAATCATCATACTGCTGTGATTATAGGCATCAAGTGTTCATTCAAGGCTAAGGCAACATATCCACATATATATGGTGTATCGTGACATGGCCGAAACATATCCAGATATTAATAAAAGGCCATATCGCCCATCCCTAATGTGCATACTTCATCGTTCTTACTAAATGTCGTCATTGTTTCCATTTTGATAGAAAAAACATGTATGTAATCAGTGTTGGGACTAACGCGTTACTGTAACGCCGTTAGTTTCGGCGGTAACTAGTAATCTAACGCGTTATTTTTTTATATACAGTAACTCAGTTACCGTTACTGCATGATGCGTTACTGCGTTATTTTACGTTATTTTTATGTAGTATCGGCTAGAACAGGGGTAGGCAACTTTTACCACTCAAAGAGCCATTTTGGCAAGTTTCACAAATTAAAGAAATGAATGGGAGCCACACAAAAATTTTTACAATGAAAAACACAATTTTTACAACACAATTTTACACACAATTTTACAACACAATTTTTACAATGAAAAACACCGCATACAGAGCTTAAATGCTGTGTGCTATGTTAACCGACACACGCACCGGCACGCACTTTAATGTGGAAATTTGACGTTAGTGCAGCCCGCGAGTTTTGAATGAATGGCGCTTGATGACGTCATACTCGCCAACCCTCTCATTTTTCCCGGGAGACACCCGAATATCAGAGCGTGACGACACTGCATTTGGCGCCCTCTACAGTCTGCCTTAACAGTGTACCTGCTCGACCACATGTAGAATGCAATTTCAGCTTGCTCACGAAAGAGACAGCGAGGCGTACTAACTCAGCAGCCACACATCTTACACTGACGGTACCAATACCCAGAATCCCATGCAGCCCTAACTCTTCCGCTCAACCAACGCACGGAGAGGGGGGGGGGGGGGTTGATGTGTGGGGGGATTTGGTGGTAGCGGGGGTGTATAATGTAGACCAGAAGAGTTAGGGCTGCATGGGATTCTGGGTAATGGTTGTGTTGTGTTTATGTTGTGTTACAGTGGGATGTTCTCCAGAAATGTGTTATTCATTATTTTTTGGTGTGGGTTCACAGTGTGGCGCATATTTGTAACGTAACAGTGTTAAAGTTGTTTGATACGGCTACCGTCAGTGTAAGCTGTGTGGCTGATGACTAAGTATGCTTCGCTGTCTCCTGTGTGTACTAGTAAAAGCTACCTGCAACATGTGGCTGGACTGGCACGCTGTTTGTAAATGCTGTAGAGGACAATTACTGCAGTGCAATTAGGGCACGCCGTTTATTTAGTAATTAGAGTGTAAATAGGGTTATTTTTTCCCTGGGAGTGCTCTATGAGAGGCACTGAGATCCATAAATCTCCTGGGAAAATCTGGGGGGGTCGGCATGTATGTAGCTGAGCCGCATCAGAGTGGTCAAGGAGCCGCATGCGGCTCCGGAGCCGCGGGTTGCCGACCCCTGGGCTAGAAACTGAAGATCTGAGTGTGTTTTATTGGAGCGCTCCGGTGGAAAAGAAGAGGCGTGCTTTCCCCCACCCACAGAAAGCACGCCTCCCCGCAGGGGCTAACAACCTTCACTTTACCCGGAAGAGGGTCTTTACAGCTGAGGGTGAATGACGAGCCCGGCGGTTTGTTGTGACTTTATTGCACGCAGCCATCCACCAAGCTAGAGCACCCACACGCGCTCACTGTCGCCGCTCCCTCACCTCTCTCGCCCACTCACTCACTGATGTCACTCACCTCTCATGCTGTCATATCTTAAAGGGCCACACACACACACACACATACGCTACTCTCATAACAACTAACGAGACATCATGGCGAAGCCAGAAGTCGAGTTTTTTAACATGGAGACATTCCCAATACTTTTCTTTTGTCGAGCACAAAGAAAATAACATTTTAGTTAAATGTAAGTTGTGTCTTGGATCAAAGATCCTATCTACTTAGAGTTAAAGTCAAAGTGCCATTATGTTGCAGCTATTTAAAATAGTTTTGTCAATTTTTTCTGGCCTGAAATAAATTGGCCCTTTGAAACATATCTTTGTCTTTGTGTGTTGTATGTAGAGCACATTGTTTGTGTGTTGTATGTAGACCACATTGTTTGTGTGTTGTATGTAGACCACATTGTTTGTGTGTTGTATGTAGACCACATTGTTTGTGTGTTGTATGTAGACCGCATTGTTTGTGTGTTGTATGTAGACCACATTGTTTGTGTGTTGTATGTAGAGCACATTGTTTGTGTGTTGTATGTAGACCACATTGTTTGTGTGTTGTATGTAGAGCACATTGTTTGTGTGTTGTATGTAGACCGCATTGTTTGTGTGTTGTATGTAGACCACATTGTTTGTGTGTTGTATGTAGAGCACATTGTTTGTGTGTTGTATGTAGACCACATTGTTTGTGTGTTGTATGTAGAGCACATTGTTTGTGTGTTGTATGTAGACCACATTGTTTGTGTGTTGTATGTAGACCACATTGTTTGTGTGTTGTATGTAGACCACATTGTTTGTGTGTTGTATGTAGACCACATTGTTTGTGTGTTGTATGTAGACCGCATTGTTTGTGTGTTGTATGTAGACCACATTGTTTGTGTGTTGTATGTAGAGCACATTGTTTGTGTGTTGTATGTAGAGCACATTGTTTGTGTGTTGTATGTAGACCACATTGTTTGTGTGTTGTATGTAGACCACATTGTTTGTGTGTTGTATGTAGACCACATTGTTTGTGTGATGTATGTAGACCACATTGTTTGTGTGTTGTATGTAGACCACATTGTTTGTGTGTTGTATGTAGACCACATTGTTTGTGTGTTGTATGTAGAGCACATTGTTTGTGTGTTGTATGTAGACCACATTGTTTGTGTGTTGTATGTAGACCACATTGTGTGTGTGTTGTATGTAGACCACATTGTTTGTGTGTTGTATGTAGACCGCATTGTTTGTGTGTTGTATGTAGACCGCATTGTTTGTGTGTTGTATGTAGACCACATTGTTTGTGTGTTGTATGTAGACCACATTGTTTGTGTGTTGTATGTAGACCGCATTGTTTGTGTGTTGTATGTAGACCGCATTGTTTGTGTGTTGTATGTTGACCACATTGTTTGTGTGTTGTATGTAGACCACATTGTTTGTGTGTTGTATGTAGACCACATTGTTTGTGTGTTGTATGTAGACCACATTGTTTGTGTGTTGTATGTAGAGCACATTGTTTGTGTGTTGTATGTAGACCACATTGTTTGTGTGTTGTATGTAGAGCACATTGTTTGTGTGTTGTATGTAGACCGCATTGTTTGTGTGTTGTATGTAGACCACATTGTTTGTGTGTTGTATGTTACTTTGTTGTATAGTTACTTTTCACAGTAACACATTACTTTTTGGTGTAAGTAACTGAGTTAGTAACTGAGTTACTTTTGAAATAAAGTAACTAGTAATTGTAACTAGTTACTGGTTTTCAGTAATGAACCCAACGCTGTATGTAATACAGGAAATTCCACATGTTTTAAACGTTGATATTATCTGCTCATGCAACAAATATTCAATTGTTATTGGTGTGGATTTGTTATACATTGCAGTGTTTGTCAACCTTTATTTGAGCCAAGGCACATTTTTTTCATTATAAAAAATGCGGAGGCACAACACCAGCAGAAAACATAACAAAAGTTCAACTCAGCAGACGGTAAAAAGTTGTTCTGGCAAGTGTCGGATGTGAATTCAAACCATAACCAAGCATGCATGATTATAGCTCTTGTCTCAAAGTAGGTGTACTGTCACCACCTGTCACAACACGCCCTGACTTATTAGAATTTGTTTGCTGTTTTCCTGTGTGTAGTGTTTTAGTTCTCGTCGTGCGCTCCGATTTTGGTGGCTTTTCCTGCAGCAGTTTCACGTCTTCCCTGAGCGCTATTCCCCGCGCCTGCTTTGTTTTAGCAATCAAGACTATTTCAGTTGTTTTTATCCGTCTTTGTGTGGACATTGTTGATTGTCATGTCATGTTCGGGTGTACTTTGTGGACGCCTTCTCTGCTCCACAGTAAGTCTTTGCTGTCGTCCAGCATTCCGTTTTTGTTTACTTTGCAGCCAGTTCAGTTTTAGTTTCGTTCCGCATAGCCTTACCTAAGCTTCAATGCCTTTTCTTAGCGGCACTCGCCTCCTGTTTATTTTTGGTTTAAGCATTAGATTTATTTATTTATTTATTTATTTTAGATACCTTTTTACCTGCACACTGGTATATGGAAGAGTATCAGACGGTTACTCTGCCGAGCTCCAGACAGCACCGACACTCAACAACAACACATTATTTGCGTATTATAATTACTGCTTTGCAAAAAATATTTGTAACCCAATTAGGTGAAATGACCTAATCTCCCACGGCACACCAAACAATATCACACGGTACACTAGTGGTTAAAAAACACCGCTCTAGAGGATCATATTTGTAGGTTAGCGACAATACCTTTCATCCTGCTCCTTCCTGTCGGGCATAATAGGCAATAGTCATGTGATCACCACTTCAGGGTGTGCTCCAAGGCTTTGTTGTTTGTTTAACTCTTCCTCTATTGTGCGATGCAAGGTTACTGAGTTTTGCGACAAGAGTGTTTGTTTTGAAAGTCGACGCTCAGCAAAAACACATTCCTGCTCTTCCCGGCGACCCCCGACCCAGAGTACAGTCCGTGCGGACTTGGAACGCACTTGACTTCATCTTCAAGGACCAAGGACGAGGGTATGTATCCACGCCGGCGTCTTAGCTCGTCGAGCCTGACAAACGGCCGTTATCGGCCTCAAGTGCTCGGCTTTGTCCACGGCCCCTCGTGGCGTCTTTTGTGGAAAGTCGGCACAGTGGGAGGTTCAGGAACTCCTGAGGTCTTTACAAGCTGTTAGTGTGTTTGGCTACAGCAGGGAGGCCGCTGATAAAAACAGTATCTGACAACGGTGCTTCCGCCCTCCCAAGTTGTCGGCGCATTAAACATACGAGTATTATTATGGTGTGTGTATATAAGGACCGCAAAATGGCACCTATTAGCAGACATTGTCTGGCGTTTTGTTTTGCAATATTATGCAAAACCAACTTTTCTTACTTTCTGGTAGCTGCTGATGTGTATTTGGGATCTGCATAATTTGCGCGCGTCCGCCATTGTAGTCCGCCATTCTCTACCTTTTTAATGTGGCATTCATCTTCTGCTTTTGCCATTTCTAATATAAAGTAGTGTAAAGTTCTTAATTGCCTGTATATCTGTCAGTAGACTCGCTATCAAAGCACTAAAAACTGTAGTGAGTTTACATAATTCACACACGGAACTTTAGTTATTAGAGGGTTCCTGTTGGACGTTTTTTTACGGCCTTGTTGTTGTTGCACTAGTGAGCCACGGATGAGGAGATGCTGCTCCGTTATTGATTGAAGTAAAGTCTGAGTGTCATTAAAACTGTTAGCTCCATCTCCATTTCATAAAGTAGTGTAAAGTTCTTACTTGTCAGAAAACTCGCCTTGAAAGCGCTAAAACATACCGGTATAGTGAGTTTACATTATTCACCCAAGGAACTTAGAGGGTTCCGGTCGGACGTTTTTTCACGGGACACATTTTCGGTGGTGTTTCCGGATGAGATGCTGCTTCGTTATTGATTGAAGTAAAGTCTGAATGTCATTAAAACTGTTAGCTCCATCTCCATTTCATAAAGTAGTGTAAAGTTCTTACTTATATATATGTCAGTAAACTCGCCATGAAGGCACTAAAACATACCGGTGTATTGAGTGTACATTATTCACCCAAGGAACTTTAGTTATTAGAGAGTTCCGGTCGGACGTTTTTTCACGGGACACATTTCCGGCCTTGTTGTTGCACTAGTGAGCCACGGATGAGGAGACGCTGCTCTGTTATTGATTGAAGTAGAGTCTGAATGTCATTAAAACTGTTAGCTCCATCTACACTTAATAAAGTAGTGTTAAGTTCTTACTTATTTCATTAAACTCACCATGAAAGCACTAAAACATACCGGTGTATTGAGTGTACATTATTCACCCAAAGAACTTTAGTTATTAGAGAGTTCCGGTCGGACGTTTTTTCATGGGACACATTTTCGGTGTTGTTGTTTCCGGATGAGGATATGCTGCTTCATTATTGATTGAAGAAAAGTCTGAATGTCATTAAAACTGTTCGCTCCATCTCCATTTCATAAAGTAGTGTAAAGTTCTTACTTATATCTGTCAGTAAACTCGCCTTGATTCGCTAAAACATACCGGTGTAGTGAGTGTACATTATTCACCCAAAGAACTTTAGTTATTAGAGAGTTCCGGTCGGACGGTTTTTCAAGGGACACATTTTCGGTGTTGTTGTTTCCGGATGAGGGGATGCTGCTCCGTTATTGATTAAAGTAAAGTCTGAATGTCATTAAAACTGTTAGCTCCATCTCCATTTCATAAAGTAATGTAAAGTTCTTACTTATATATATGTCAGAAAACTCGCCATGAAAGCGCTAAAACATACCGGTGTAGTGAGTTTACATTATTCACACAAGGAACTTAGAGAGTTCCGTTGGGACGGTTTTTCACGGGACACATTTTCGGTGTTGTTGTTTCCGGATGAGTAGATGCTGCTCCGTTATTGATTGAAGTAAAGTCTGAATGTCATTAAAACAGTTAGCGCCATCTTTTGACACTTCTTCCACTCCCGTCCTTGCACGCTACGCCGCTACAACAAAGATGACGGGGAGAAGACGCTGTCGAAGGTGAGCCACGTAAATAAGACCGCCCACAAAATGCCACATCCGGTAGCGACTGTGAGAAAGCGACTTGAAGTTGATCTGTAAAACATCTATGCAACATTTTGACCAAAGAACCACCATTACATGTCATGTAATGGTGGTTCCGGTGCGCCCTATGGTCCGTAAAATACGGTACTTAATTTCAACACACTGTGTCTTTCTTGGGCATTCTGCACAGGTTGGTGGTGGATTTGTCTGTTTGGTTTATGCTTCACAACGTCAAAGTACATGTTCAAATCTGCAGTTCCTTCAACGGCACATCTTTGCAGACCCAAACCATGATGCTACCGCCTCACTTAACCATAAGCACAATTACGTACTTGACAAGAATTTAATCGTTGTTTTCGGTGGATAGTAAATTTGTACTGCTATAAAAGATGTACAATGACTACTCCAAAGTATATCCAAGTGGACTTGCAAGTGTTTGTCCCTTGACAAGACATAACACTGTCACATAAATTCTTGCTGAAATGTGACGGTAAATGAAGGCAAAAACAAACCCAACAATGATACCACGCACTCGTCTTTCTAGATGGATTCATTCCGCTTTTGTTTGGTTCTTTCAGCGGCTCCGACAGTTAATTCAATGACTTGGCTCGAGTCCTTCCCCCCGCGGGGGCCTCACATGACATGAATGCTCTTCGTTTGTCAAAGACCCACACTCGCATATCAGAGCTCGTTCTTTCCACAGTGGCCTTAATAGTGAGAGTACCGCCCATCAATCTGTGCTACTCTTTAGCGTCATTGTGTCCTTCTGTCCACGTCAGGAATGAACGCAGTACAACTTCTTAGGGTTGTACTGCACACCCCGTCCCTGTTCTAGGACTTTGAGTTTGTTTCTTTAGAGTTGTTGTGTCTTTGTGTCCCTCCCAGGATCAAAACTGTAGTTATGAAACCGTCTTAACCAGCGTTTCATAGTGAACCTTAAAGACGTGTTGCAAAGAAAAAGCAAAACCTTTGAACTTGGACAACTTTTCTACTATAAGGCGTTAAATGTCTAAAGAACATCATGTCATGGCTGTCTTGAGTTTCCAATCATTTCTACAACTCTTATTTTTTTGTGATAGTGATTGGAGCACATACTTGTTGGTCACAAAAAACATTCATGAAGTTTGCTTCTTTTTAGGGCGGCAACTAACGATTAATTTGGTAATCGATTATTATGTTGATTATTACTTCGATTAATAATCGGATAAAAGAGACACACTACATTTCTATCCTTTGCAGTATTTTATTGAAAAAAACCAGCATACTGGCACCATGTTGTGGACATTGGGGGTGCAGCATACACTAATAATAACACAGAAATGTAACTCATCAGAACTGAATCAGATATTGTACACGTTTCTGTTGTGAATAATAAAGGATTCATTTTAGGCTGCCTCTGAATAATAGCATGAAATATTCCAGCACCTTCATAACGTTTAGTTGTGCTAAAGCGTCACTCAAATCTAAATAGATTTATATAGCTTTATCGGCCCGGCTACATTGATCCATTATAAAACCAACCTGAGATATTTCTGTCCGTTACGTTTATTTCCAAATTGGTAACCGTGCGTTTTCTCTCTCAAAACGGAGTCAAATGTGCCGGAGACACATTATCAGCCCCGCGTTGCAACAAAGGCATAACGTTCAAGTTACTTACAAAAAAGCTGAACTCATGAATGCTTGTTGCCACTATGGACTTAAAAAGTTCTGTAGCGTGAGTTCTTCCCTTCATCCATGGCTACAACATGTTTCCTTTTCAGGTGCTCCTGAAGCAATGTTGTACTTCCGTGCCATTTTGCAGGAAACGCTCTTCTTCGAAGTCTTTAAAGTGAAGTGTTCCCACACTTTTGACGACTTAGGTCGTACACTTTTCTCCATTGAAGCAATAACCTCAAGATGTTTCTCCGCTAAACTATCGGTAGTGTTTTCCTGCGCCATTTTTTCGAATGTTTCCAGACGGCGTCGTCACGTGAGCTGCACATGACACATCATTGGCTAGCTTACCTCCACCTCATGAGACGTAGCCTTAGCGCCACCCTGGCGCTGTTTTGTACTGTTTTTGTACTTTGATTATTGTTTCTCAGCTGTTTGTAAATGTTGCAGTTAGGGATGATGTTTGATAAGGAATTATCGAGTTCGAGCCTATTATCGAATCCTCTTATCGAACCGATTCCTTATCGATTCTCTTATGGAGTCCAGATAGGTTGTTGTATATGGAAAAAAAACACACAATATTTGGTTTAACAAAAGCTCACTTTTATTATATAATAAAAAAATAAAATCTAATACATAAATAAATATTGACTGTTACCCACCTAAAAAAATAAAATAAAATAAATAAATATTGACTGTTGTTACCCAAAGTATATTAAGTGGGATTTTTCAGAGAAACAAATATATACAGTAACACAAAAACAACCTGTCTCTGTGATCACTATAGGTGTATAAATAATAATATAGTGTTAAATAAAATCAGTCCCTTGGGCACAAAACTGAAAATAATACAGCTCTCCAAAAAGTGCACTTCTGCTGCTATTGGAACATAACTGTTTGTTATGATGCTTTGACATTTTTGCACTTTATTTCTTTATTGAAAGAAAATTCTATGAAGAGAAAAGTTCTTTGCAAATGTGGTTACAATGCTAAAAAATGAAAAGTTAAAGCTAAAAAAAGAAATACACTTTATTGAGTTAACATTATTTCTTTATAGGGGGGGGAATGTTATGAGCGAGAGAATATAACAACTACACTACCCAGCATGCAACGGGAGTTACGAGCATGCGCGGTAGCCCCGAAAAGTGTTGCTTGTTGCCACGCTGTGAAAGTAAACGTCAAGAACTCAGCCAACACGCCTCGTCTGCATTATTTATAATTAGACAGACAACACATCTACTGAGTGATTTTGTTTTGTTTACAAGGAAAGAAAAACAAAAGTTCAAAAAGGGAGATATGTTGTATATATATGTATGTGCTGCGGTTGTTTGAAGAACGTTGCGACAGTTGCCG
The DNA here is from genome assembly GCF_033978785.1 of Entelurus aequoreus. Taxonomy (NCBI): domain Eukaryota; kingdom Metazoa; phylum Chordata; class Actinopteri; order Syngnathiformes; family Syngnathidae; genus Entelurus; species Entelurus aequoreus. The sequence goes on along the minus strand of NC_084738.1, from coordinate 76,580,083 downwards.
TAAAGGAGGTGCGTTGCTAGCCTGGTTGCTATGTTTCTGGTTGGTCGTAAAAGTGTTCGTCATATGTTTGTACCCTGCTAAAATCTCTCAGTAAAGTTATTCGATGGATTATAGCTTTTGTTTTGAACTTTATTACACCTTGGAGCGCTTTTTCCCGTCCATTGTTTTCCTGCTTTCGCTATCTGCGCCTAATGACTGAGCTACGTGACGTCATTTCTTGTGACGTCCCACGGAGCATTTCTGGTCGGGACGGGATTCGAATAAAGAATCAACTATTTTCCTTTACTATAGTGGTCTCGATAACGGGTACCGGATCTCAAAAAGGGATTCGAGTCCGAGGACTCGGTTCTTTTCTTATCAAACAACCGGGAAAACCGGTTTCGAGTATCATCCCTAGTTGCAGTTTATAAATAAAAGTTTATAAAAAATTTAAAAAAAGTTTTTAAAATAAAATTTAAAAAAGCCTCCGCGCATAGCATAGTTCCAACGAATCGATGACTAAATTAATCGCCAACTATTTTTATAATCGATTTTAATCGATTTAATCGATTAGTTGTTGCAGCCCTACTTCTTTTATGAATTTATTATGGGTCTACTGAAAATGTGAGCAAATGTGCTGGGTCAAAAGTATACATACAGCAATGTTAATATTTGCTTACATGTCCCTTGGCAAGTTTACTTGCAATAAGGTGCTTTTGGTAGCCATCCACAAGCTTCTGGCACTCCTCTTGACAAAATTGGTGCAGTTCAGCTAAATGTGTTGGTTTTCTGACATGGACTTGTTTCTTCAGCATTGTCCACACATTTAAGTCAGGACTTTGGGAAGGCCAATTTAAAACCTTCATTCTAGCCTGATTTAGCCATTCCTTTACCACTTTTGACGTGTGTTTGGGGTCATTGTCCGGGCTGATGATTTTAGCTTGTCCTGAAGAATTTGGAGGTAATCCTCCTTTTTCATTGTCCCATTTACTCTCTGTAAAGCACCAGTTCCATTGGCAGCAAAACAGGCCCAGAGCATAATACTACCACCACCATGCTTGACAGTAGGAATGGTGTTCCTGGGATTAAAGGCCTCACCTTTTCTCTTCCAAACATACTTCTGGGTATTGTGGCCAAACAGCTCATTTTTTGTTTCATCTGACCACAGAACTTTCCTCCAGAAGGTCTTATCTTCGTCCATGTGATGTCAGATGAAAGAAAAACGGAGCTGTTTGGCCACAATACCCAGCAATATGTTTGGAGGAGAAAAGGGGAGGCCTTTAAACCCAGGAACACCATGTCTACCGTCAAGCATGGTGGTGGTAGTATTATGCTCTGGGCCTGTTTTGCTGCCAATAGAACTGGTGCTTTACAGAGAGTAAATGGGACAATGAAAAAGGAGGATTACCTCCAAAATCTTCAGGACAAACTAAAATCATCAGCCCGGAGGTTGGGTCTTGGGCGCAGTTGGGTGTTCCAACAGGACAATGACCCCAAACTAGAGATGTCCGATAATGGCTTTTTTGCCGCTATACGATATTCCGATATTGTCCAACTCTTAATTACCGATTCCGATATCAACCGATATATACAGTCGTGGAATTAACACATTATTATGCCTAATTATGTTGTGATGCCCTGCTGGATGCATTAAACCAGGGGTGTCAAACGTACGGCCCGAGGGCCGGATCAGGCCCGCGAACAGGTTTTATCCGGCCCGAAGGAGGAGTTTATAAAAATGAGCCGAAATTTTTGAATGAAAGCAACTGCTGTTGTAAATGTGTCCACTTGATTTGGTAAAAGTAGAATATGCTACATATGTAAAAAAAAAAAACACATATTAGTGCACCAGTCAAGGAAAATTAGCAAACTAAATAAATAACATCCTGTAATTTGATTTTTATATAATTTTTTTATCTCGATAGATTGAAAATGAACACCAATGAGTTGACTGATGAACATTATCACATAATTTATTCCGAAAGTACAAACAACAACAAATAAAGACAGAATACTATTAACCGCAACATTTAAGTGAAAAAAAACCCAACAACATCATGATTTGTACATTTTCAGAATGTGCTTGTTCTATTTTTTAACAAAGAAAACAATCAGAAGTTGTCTTTATTTTTATTTTAAGTTATCGTGCCGTAATTTTACCAGTCCGGCCCACTTGGAAGTAGATTTTTCTCCATGTGGCCCCCGATCTGAAATGAGTTTGACACCCCTGCATTAAACAATACAACAAAGTTTTTCCAAAATAAATCAACTCATGTTATGGAAAAAAGTGCCAACATGGCACTGCCATATTCATTATTGAAGTCACAAAGTGCATTATTTTTTTTAACAAGCCTCAAAACATTAGCTTGGAATTTGGGACATGCTCTCCCTGAGATAATCCTGATACCCACTACAACTATGGGAAATACTATACTTTGACTTTCACAAAGTGCATTTTTTTTTTTTAAACATGCCTCAAAATAACAGCTACAAAAACAATGAAGGCACACAGCTTCAGTCCAGAGTATACTAGAGTAATAAAGTAAACAATAACATAGTCATCATTTAGAGCAAGACTGCCTGATATATTGTATAACAGGGAATTATAAACTGGGCTCAATCTGCCTTGCTCTAACGTATTTGTATGAGTAACACAAATGTGCTGCAAGCTAGTGGTGAGTGCTTGAAGTGGCCTAGCAGTCACCGCCTTGGGGTGGTTTTTGTTGAATGTTTGTTTTTAAGTGTCAACAAAAAATAAAAAAAATAATAATAATAAAATAAAATTAAAATAAAATAATAAAAAATAAGTGTCAACTGTGTGGTACTATTTTTTTTCGGTGTTTGCTTTTCATCCATCTTCCGCTTGTATTTATCGTGTATCTCCTTATGATTCTTGAAGAGGTGGGAGATCAAATTGCTCGTATTAAAGGAAGACGTCTTGGTTCCTCCTCGCATAACCAACTTTTTGCAGTCATTGCAAATTGCCAGTTTTTTATCCGTATAGACATGGTGTCGTTAGTCAGTCACCGAGCGAGCTGGCTTGTTAGCCACGGCTACAGCACCGGCAACAACACACTCTTGTTGTTATGCTCCGCTCGCGACGGTTTGATGAGGTCATCAAGCGTCGCCAGTAAACCTCTCATGCTGCAGTCGTGCTGCAACTCCTGTGCTGTGTGGGGGAAAGGGGAGGGGCTGCTGCCTGGGAGACGGAACTGCTCTATAATTTCTACCTACGTCCGTGTACCGCTCCTTACAGCGGCATTTAAAAAAGTCATTAATTTTACTTTTTGAAGCATTTATCCCTACCCCAAACACATGTGGTAAAGGAATGGCTAAATCAGGCTAGAATGAAGGTTTTAGAATGGCCTTCCCAAAGGCCTGACTTAAAGGCCACTACTAGCGACCACGCAGTCTGATAGTTTATATATCAATGATGAAATCTTAACATTGCAACACATGCCAATACGGCCGGGTTAACTTATAAAGTGACATTTTATATTTCCCGGGGAACTTCCGGTTCGAAACGCGTCTGAGGATGACGTATGCGCGTGACGTAGCCAGTAGAACACGGGTATGGCTTCCACATTGAAGGCAATACGAAATAGCTGTTTTCATCTCATTCTGGATGTAGTCTGGACATCTGTGTTGGTGAATCTGTTGCAATTATGTTCATTGCATTATGGAGAAAGAAGCTGAGCAAGCAAAGAAGAAAGTTCTCGGTGCAAAGCGGACGTATTTTGCGAAGGAAGTCAGCAGCAACACAACACAGCCAGTGTTTCATTGTTTACATTCCCGAAAGATGCAGTCAAGATGGAAGAACTCGGATAACAGAGACTCTAACCAGGAGGACTTTTGACTTCGATACACAGACGCCTGTAGAGAACTGGGACAACACAGACTCTTACCAGGATTACTTTGGTTTGGATGACAAAGACGCAGACGTGCTACCGTGAGTATGCAGCTTTGGCTTCCAAACATTTGATCGCTTGCCAGTACGTGCGCGTCACGTACGTAACTTTGTTTGAATATATAAGCTTTATGAACCTTGGGTTAGGTGAACGGTCTTTTGGGCTGAGTGATTGTGTGTGTTGATCAGGTGTTTGAATTGTATTGGCGTGTTCTATGGAGCTAGGAGCTAGCAGAGGAGCTAGCATAACAAAAACCTAGGTGTTTTTATGCAGGATTAATTTGCGGCATATTAAATATAAGCCTGGTTGTGTTGTGGCTAATAGAGTATATATATGTCTTGTGTTTATTTACTGTTGTAGTCATTCCCAGCTGAATATCAGGTCACCCCCGGCTCTCACAGCATCTTCCCTATCTGAATAGCTTCAACTCCCCACTAGTCCTTCACTTGCACTTTACTCATCCACAAATCTTTTATCCTCGCTCAAATTAATAGGGAAATTGTCGCTTTCTCGGTCCGAATCTCTCTCACTTCATGCGGCCATCATTGTAAACAATAGGGAACTTTGCGTATATGTTCAACTGACTACGTCACGCTACTTCCGGTAGGGGCAAGCCTTTTTTTTATCAGATACCAAAAGTTGCGATCTTTATCGTCGTTGTTCTATACCAGGGGTCGGCAACCCGCGGCTCCGGAGCCGCATGCGGCTCCCTGACCACTCTGATGCGGCTCAGCTACATACATGCCGACCCCCCGATTTACCCAGGAGTTTTATGGATCTCAGTGCCTCTCATAGATTACTCCCAGGGAAAAAAATTATCCTATTTACACTCTAATTACTAAATAAAGGGCGTGCCCTAACTGCACTACAGTAATTGTCCACAAGCATTTACATACAGCATGCCAGTCCAGCCACATGTTGCATGTTGTTATTACTTGCACACATAGGAGACAGCAAAGCATACTTACTCATCAGCCACACAGCTTACACTGACGGTAGCCGTATCAAACAACTTTAACACTGTTACGTTACAAATATGCGCCACACTGTGAACCCACACCAAAAAAGAATGAAAAACACATTTCTGGAGAACATCCCACCGTAACACAACCTAAACACAACACAACCATTACCGAGAATCCCATGCAGCCCTAACTCTTCCGGTCTACATTATACACCCCCGCTACCACCAAATCCCCCCACACATCAACCCCCCCCCCCCCTCTCCGTGCGTTGGTTGAGTGGAAGAGTTAGTGCTGCATGGGATTCTGGGTATTGGTACCGTCAGTGTAAGATGTGTGGCTGCTGACCTAGTACGGAAGAGTTAGTGCTGCATGGGATTCTGGGTATTGGTACCGTCAGTGTAAGATGTGTGGCAGCTGAGATAGTACGCCTTGCTGTCGCTTACGTGAACAAGCTGAAACTGCATTGTACGTGTGGTCGAGCAAGTACACTGTTAGGGCAGACTGTAGAGGGCGCCAAATGCAGTGTCATCACGCTCTGATATTCGGGAGTCTCCCGGGAAAAATGAGAGGGTTGGCAAGTATTACGCTATCAAGCGCAAAACTCGCGGGCTGCACTAACATCAAATGTCCACATTAAAGTGCGTGCCGGTGCGTGTGTCGGAGACCCCTGGTTAACATAGCACAAAGCATTTAAGCTTTGTGTGCGGAGTTTTTCATTTTAAATTTAAATTTTTTTTTTTGTGGCTCCCATTACTTCCTTTAATTTGTGAAACTTGCCAAAATGGCTCTTTGAGTGGTAAAGGTTGCCGACCCCTGTTCTATACTAAATCCTTTCAGCAAAAATATGGCAATATCGCCAAATGATCAAGTATGACACATAGAATAGATCTGCTATCCCCGTTTAAATTTTAAAAAATCATTTCAGTAGGCCTTTAAACGTGTGGACAATGCTGAAGAAACAAGTCCATGTCAGAAAACCAACAAATTTAGATGAACTGCACCAATTTTGTCAAGAGGAGTGGTCAAAAATTCAAACAGAAGCTACCAAAAGCGCCTTATTGCAGGTAAACTTGCCAAGGGACATGTAAGCAAATATTAACATTGCTGTATGTATACTTTTGACCCAGCACATTTTCAGTAGAGCCATAATAAATTCATAAAAGAAGCAAACTTCATGAATGTTTTTTGTGACCAACAAGTATGTGCTCCAATCACAAAAAAATAAGAGTTGTAGAAATGATTGGAAACTCAAGACAGCCATGACATCATGTTCTTCACAAGTGTACGTACACTTTTGACCACGACTATGTCATTCTTTTTTGCGGGACTAATGAGGGTTTTGTGGTCCACAAACGGGCAAATTCTCCGCCCTGTTGGGTTTGTTTTTGGCCCGAGCGCAACATGGCAGCCCACCCAGCAAACACTTTGTCCAGTCATGCAGGAGTAACCTCTTCATAAAAGGGCAGCTTTACTGGAAACGCAGAGAAATCATTTTGAAGCCTGACAGCTTTTTTTTCTTTCTGTACACGCCAATCAGGCGGTGTTTAGGAGAGTAGCCAAATCAAATCCTGGGCTAGGATTGAGGACAGTAGGCCAGTGGACAAGTTTGCTGGTGAAGGCATGCTGGTTTTATTTGCTAACAGTAATCCTGCCCTGGGGCTCCAAACACACCGACTGACGACCTGTGTAAGAGGAGCCAATGGATGTTAGCACCTTTTCCAGCGCTAATCTGTGTGAACTCGCCTGCCAAACAGGAACCATTGTCTTCACGTTGAGTTACCGCAGATGCAGTCTTTGTACTTGAAGGGAATGTCATAGAAGTGGTGCATGAATATAAATACCTTGCGGTTTTAATTGATGACTCTCACTTTTAATCCTTTTATTGATCAACTTGTAAATAAACAAAAACGTAAATCTGGGTTTTTCGTCCGTAATAAGAGATGTTTTTCTTTTGGTGTAAAAAAGCGCATACGTGCTAGATTTGTTATGATCCGCTGCCCGGATCATAGTCTAAGTTTTTCGAGTCACTTGTGTTTTCTGTTAGTTTTGGACTCCTTTAGTTCCTGTTTATGCACCTCTGAGTTTGTTACCATGGCTACTTATTAGTTTCACCTGCCTCTTGTGTTCGGGACGTGCACCTGTTTGTAATCTGAAGACATTATTTAAAGGCCTACTGAAATGATTTTTTTTTATTTATACGTGAATAGCAGATCCATTCTATGTGTCATACTTGATCATTTTGCGATATTGCCATATTTTTTATCGACGATAAAGTTCGCAACTTTTGCTCGCTGATAAAAAAAAGCCTTGCCTGTAGCGGAAGTAGCGTGACGTCACAGGAGCTAGTATTCCTCACAATTCCCCGTTGTTTACAATGGAGCGAGAGAGATTCGGACCGAGAAAGTGACGATTACCCCATTAATTTGAGCGAGGATGAAAGATTCATGGATGAGGAACGTTACAGTGAAGGACTTGAGAGGCAGTGATGGACGTATCTTTTTTCGCTCTGACCGTAACTTAGGTACAAGCTGGCTCATTGGATTCCACACTCTCCTTTTTTTATTGTGGATCACGGATTTGTATTTTAAACCACCTGGGATACTATATCCTCTTGAAAATGAGAGTCGAGAACGCGAAATGGACATTCAGTGCCTTTTATCCCCACGACAATACATCGGCGAAATGCTTTAGCTACGAGCTAACGTGATAGCATCGTGCTTTAACTGCATATAGAAACAAAAAATAAACCCCTGACTGGAAGGATAGATAGAAAATCAACAATACTATTAAACCGTGGACATGTAAATACACGGTTAATGCTTTCCAGGCTGGCGAAGGTTAACAATGCTGTGCTAACGACGCCATTGAAGCTAACTTAGCAACGGGACCTCACAGAGCTATGCTAAAAACATTAGCTCTCCACCTACGCCAGCCAGCCCTCATCTACTCATCAACACCCGTGCTCACCTGCGTTCCAGCGATCAGCAGAAGGACGAAGGACTTCACCCGATGCGTTTGGCGGCCCGGAGACGTAGGAAGTCAAGGTGAGGTCGGCGGCTAGCGCGGCTAGCGCTCCAACAAAGTCCTCCTGGTTGTGTTGTTGTAGTCCGCTGCTAATACACCGATCCCACCTACAACTGTCTTCTTTGCAGCCTTCATTGTTCATTAAACAAATTGCAAAAGATGTCCAGAATACTGTGGAATTATGAAATGAAAACAGAGCTTTTTGTATAGGATTCTACGGGGTACCATAACTTCCGTTACTCTGACTTCGTCACGCGCATACGTCATCATACCGCGACGTTTCAGCCGGATATTTCCCGGGAAGTTTTAAATGTCACTTTATAAGTTAACCCGGCCGTATTGGCATGTGTTGCAATGTTAAGATTTCATCATTGATAAATAAACTATCAGACTGCGTGGTCGGTAGTAGTGGCTTTCAGTAGGCCTTTAAGCCTGCCTTTGTCAGTCAGTCGGTCTGGCTTCTTTGTTTGCGTCACGCTACTGTTACGTAAGTTTTGCTTGTCTCCTAGCCCCTGCTAGTGATCTCTAGTCTGTGCTAAGTAGTAGCCTTAGCTTCAGGTGCGATCGGCACCTTGTTCCGTCGGTTTGTTTTCTGTTTGGTACCTCTTTGAGTGTTATTTCACTATTAAATCTATGTTCCTACCTGCAAGTCATGTCCGGAGTCGTCCGTTTGCATCCTGGGAGAACAAACCCCGCATCGCCATGCGACCCGGTCGTAACAAGATTATGGTGATCTTTTTTATATGAATGCTACTCATTCCTGTCTTCAGATGGTGGACTGTGTTTACCATGGTCTTCAGATGCCAGACTGTGTTTACCATGGTCTTCAGATGCTAGACTGTGTTTACCATGGTCTTCAGATGCTAGACTGTGTTTACCATGGTCTTCAGATGCTAGACTGTGTTGACCATGCGTCTACAAACTGTAGAGCCATGACACACCACTGTGACTTGTACTCTCGGGTGGAATGGCCTTCTCTGTCCATTAGGAGACAGTGTCATTGGTACACTTTTATTTACAAGGTCCCCGAATACATTTGTGCATTGATTTCCCAGAGAAGTACAAACTTTTATGCACTGAGATCCAACGGTCAGCTGTTGCTTTCTGTCCCTTTTGCTGGCACTGAGCTAGGGAAAACAGCTTTTGTCTCTGCAGGTGCTTGTGCTTGGAACATGTTACGAAGAGACTGGAAGCTGACTGAATTCTTATGCTTAAATGCTTTTAAATCTAAACTGAGAGCACTTGAAGGAGCCTCAGTGTTTCACTTGATGATCATCCTGTCATTTTAATGTTTAATGTGAATGTCATTGTACAGTCGCGATCAAAAGTTGACATACACTTGTAAAGAACATCATGTCATGGCTGTCATGAGTTTCCAATCATTTGTACAACTCTTATTTTTTTGTGATAGAGTAAATGGAGCACATACTTGTTGGTCACAAAAAACATTCATGAAGTTTGGTTATTTTATGAATTTATTATGGCTCTACTGAAAATGTGAGCAAATGTGCTGGGTCAAAAGTATACACACAGCAATGTTAATATTTGCTTACATGTCCCTTGGCAAGTTTACCTGCAATAAGGCGCTTTTGGTAGCCATCCACAAGCTTCTGGTAAGCTTCTGGTTGAGATTTTCACCACCCCTCTTGACAAAATTGGTGCAGTTCAGCTAAATTTGTTGGTTTTCTGACATGGACTTGTTTCTTCAGCATTGTCCACACGTTTAAGTCAGGACTCGGGGAAGGCCATTCTAAAACCTTCATTCTAGCCTGATTTAGCCAATCCTTTACCACTTTTGACGTGTGTTTGGGGGTCATTGTCCTGTTGGAACACCCAACTGCGCCCAAGACCCAACCTCCGGGCTGATGATTTTAGCTTGTCCTGAAGAATTTTGGAGGTAATCCTCCTTTTTCATTGTCCCATTTACTCTCTGTAACGCAGCAGTTCCATTGGCAGCAAAACAGAGCCCAGAGCATAATACTACCACCACCATGCTTGACGGTAGGAATTGGTGTTCCTGGGATTAAAGGCCTCACCTTTTCTCCTCCACACATATTGCTGGGTATTGTGGCCAAACAGCAAAATGTTTTGTTTCATCTGACATCACATGGACAAAGATAAGACCTTCTGGAGGAAAGTTCTGTGGTCAGATAAAACAAAAATGGATCTGTTTGGCCACAATACCCAGCAATATGTTTTATCTGACCACAGAACTTTCCTCCAGAAGGTCTTATCTTTGTCCATGTGATGTCAGATGAAACAAAACATTTTGCTGTTTGGCCACAATACCCAGCAATATGTTTGGAGGAGAAAAGGTGAGGCCTTTAATCCCAGGAACACCATGCCCGGCGTGAACACCAAGCATGGTGGTGGTAGTATTATGCTCTGGGCCTGTTTTGCTGCCAATGGAACTGGTGCTTTACAGAGAGTACATGGGACAATGAAAAAGGAGGATTACCTCCAAATTCTTCAGGACAAGCTAAAATCATCAGCCCGGAGGTTGGATCTTGGGCGCAGTTGGGTGTTCCAACAGGACAATGACCCCAAACACACGTCAAAAGTGGTAAAGGAATGGCTAAATCAGGCTAGAATCTTGACACCGACGTTTGCATGTGTCGTAATAAAGCTCTACTAGTTTACACGTCAGACCTGTTCCTCGACGAGAGTCACGCCCGTCCGATGTTTTTCATTATACGTTCTTCTGGAGATGGAGTCACCGAAGTAAGCCGATTGACAAAGTGATTGGACATGAAGTCCGACAGGTAGAACAGGTTGTGCAGTGGGAAGTAGACGAACAAAACATAGCACATGTCTGTCCCCCCCCCCCCCCCCCCGCATGCTAGGTATACTTAGTCAAGGTGGTAAATAAAACGTTAGGCTGGAGGGGATTGCGCCTTTATTAGCATTAACATGAGCAGTTTTGTGTGTGTTTGTGTGCATTGGTTATTCAGAGTCGCTACAAAATACTTTCCCCAGCTTGTGTAACAGTTCTCCTTCGCCGATTTCAGTGGGCTTTTTACGTTGTTCACAGTATAGCTGCAGTCAATCACTAATTAGAAGTTAATTTGTCAATCAAGCCCTTCTGGTACCTTCAGCACCACTTGATAAAAGATAAAGGTCAAGATGCGGCAATCAGTATTAGACAATTTCTGTGAAAAATAATAATAATATATGTTATTTGTACAAACACTTTACATTGAGCAAACAACCTTAAAGTGCTACAGTTAGGGATGTCCGATAATGGCTTTTTGCCGATATCCCATATGCCGATATTGTCCAACTCTTTAATTACCGATACCGATATCAACCGATATATACAGTCGTGGAATTAACACATTATTATGCCTAATTTGGACAACCAGGTATGGTGAAGATAAGGTACTTTTAAAAAAAAATGAATCAAATAAAATAAGATAAATAAATTAAAAACATTTTCTCGAATTAAAAAAAAAAGTAAAACAATATAAAAACAGTTACATAGAAACTAGTAATTAATGAAAATTTGTAAAATTAACTGTTAAAGGTTAGTATTATTAGTGGAGCAGCAGCACGCACAATCATGTGTGCTTACGGACTGTATCCCTTGCAGACTGTATCGATATATATTGATATATAATGTAGGAAGCAGAATATTAATAACAGAAAGAAACAACCCTTTTGTGTGAATGAGTGTAAATGGGGGAGGGAGGTTTTTTGGGTTGGTGCACTAATTGTAAGTGTATCTTGTGTTTTTTATGTGGATTTAATAATAAATAAAAATAAAAAAACGATACTGATAATAAAAAAAAACGATACCGATAATTTCCGATATTACATTTTAATGCATTTATCGGCCGATATGTAGGAACCAGAATATTAATAACAGAAATTAACAACCCTTTTGTGTGAATGACTGTAAATGGGGGAGGGAGGTTTTTTGGGTTGGTGCACTAATTGTAAGTGTATCTTGTGTTTTTTATGTGGATTTAATAATAAATAAAAATAAAAAAATAAAAAAACGATACTGATAATAGAAAAAAACGATACCGATAATTTCCGATATTACATTTTAATGCATTTATCGGCCGATAATATCGGCAGACCGATATTATCGGCAGACCGATATTATCGGACATCTCTAGCTACAGTGCATTTAAAAATACAAAAAAAACAACAACGCTGGAACCACAAATAGCTGCCCCCAACAAGTAAAATAAATAGTAAAAAAAAAAAAACTAGAACAGCCTAATAGCTAGAACTAACACACATATATCTAAAAAAAAAGGCTTTTTTTTAAAAAGAAGGGTTTTTAAGCCGTTTTTAAAAGCATCCACAGTCTGTGGTGCCCTCAGGTGGTCAGGGAAAGCGTTCCACAGACTGGGAGCGGCGGAGCTTTGTCCTCAGAAGTTGGAGGAGGTTAGTCTGTCCGGAGCGCAGGTGTCGAGTGGAGGATTTGGGGGTGAGCAGTTCTTTGAGGTATACGGGGGCATTTCCATGGAGGCACTGGTGAGTTAGTGGGAAGACTTTGTATTCAATCCTGAGTGGAACAGGAAGCCAGTGAAGTGATTTGAGAACCGGTGTGATGTGGTCGTATTTCTGCGCACTCATCGGGATCCTAGCAGCACTATTTTGTAAGTACTGCAGCTTCTGCATGTTCTTGCTGGGGATCCCGACAAGAAGTGAGTTGCAGTAGTCTAGCCTGGAGAAAAAGTATGTGATTTCCCAATGCCGAATAATGCTTTCCAATGCAGATCAATACTAACTGTGTATGTCTATACACAGTGTGTAGCCTCTCCCCTATGGTAACAATCTTAACGTGCGGCAAACGATCTGCATTTATATCGTATCGTTACTAGAGGACTGAAGGACAAAGCTATAAGCAGACAAAAAAAAGCATTCCAATCGCTAAACTAGCATATAGGTTAGCTTGAAAGAACAAGAAATAAGTGTTGGTAAACTTTGAGAAATGGAAGCAGAAAGTAAGCAGCTGTAGACAGGAAACAAGTAGGTTAATAAGATTTAATAATATAAGATAAGAGTTAGAGAGAGTATAATATAACTTTAGTGGTCAGGCATACACATAACGGCATACATCGGTAGCTTTGATACCAAGGGTACTATACGTATATGATCAATAGTAGAGTTACTGGATCAATATTTTCTTTTTCTTTTGTATTTTTTTTGTTGCTGGTTGTGTTCATGTTTACACATTCATTACACCTTAGTTCTCGGGACACGGCAGACTTTAAGGGCAATAATGAAAGGATTTAAAAGAGTAGTTTTTGCTTTTGTTTGTTATACCATTATTAGAGTCAGTGTTTCCCATAAACTGCCAAGATACCTGTGGCGGTGGGGGCGTGGCTATGGGCGTGGTCACAATGACATCATCGAGAAATTTGCATAATTTACTACAATGATATGATTTTCTCTAAAAGGCTCAAAAAATGCATACTTACTAATTAATAATAACAGTTTTGTTTTGAACGTCCATCCATCCATCAATCCATCCATTTTACAATATAATTAAAACACTTTATGTACATATTTATATACAGATTTGAACAATAAGTTATTCACTGAAATATATTTATTAATTGTGGTTCCTACAAAAAATATATCTTATAAAATATAAAAGCTAAAATGTCTCTTAAAGCTCTGCCCCTTTAATTAGTGCATACTGAATAATTAAACCTTAGCCTACTACTACAACCATATTATTTACCAGCAACATAAAGTGAAACAGAGGCAGAGGTGTCCTGCCACAGTCAGTAACAAATAAACAGAAAACAGTAGTGGTCAAATACAAATAAGGCAACAAGAGAAGTATCCTACACTTCTCTTTTGTAAAGTAAATCTGAACAGCCGATACGGGCATCTACATCAACTATATGATTTGCCTGAGAAGCTGGACAGGACAAAAAAAAATGTTTTTTAAATTAAAAAAAATGTTTATTTTTTATTTTATTTTTTATTTGTGGCGGACGTAATTCTTTCGTGGCGGGCCACCACAAATAAATGAATGTGTGGGAAACACTGAGAGTCATACTAAAGACTGTAAAAATGGGACCCATTACCTCCCTGCTTGGCACTCAGCATCAATGGTTGGAATTGGGGGTTAAATCACCAACAAATTATTCCCGGGGCGCGGCCACCGCTGCTGCCCACTGCTCCCCTCACCTCCCAGGGGGTGATCAAAGATGATGGGTCAAATGCAGAGGACAAATTCCACCCCACCAAGTGTGTGCGTGACAATCATTGATACTTTTAACTTTAACTTTATTGTGTAGTATTACCTTTGTTTTGCTCAACCAATTGTACGTTATAAAATAGAATAAGAAAGTAGTTTAAATATTGTGTTGATATCGTTACAAAGCACTTACCATATATCGATTAAAAAAAAACAACACATTTAATACATGTGATTGGTATCGGTGGATCTTACTAATGGCAGCATCAAACACCAACCCTAGATTTAGGTAAATGCATGTCTAGATTTCAGCTTCTATTTTTAGGGACAATGTAAAATAACTTGAAACTTGTACACTCATTTCTGCCCACAATGAAACGTCGTCATCCCTGAGGTCTTACCGCCAGTTTTAGTTCGGTGTTAAATATTTTTGAACCTCATGGAAAATGAACTAATCCCATTCATCTCATTGTGTGAACCATGAATCACTGAACTATTTGTTTGTGACAGCTGTTTTATTATTTAGTCATGGGTTTGAATAGTGGTACAAAGGGAGAGGAGGAAGTGAACAAATGTGGTAGTAATTGCTACAAAGACTGCTAAAATACCTGTGGTGGTGGGGGCGTGGTCGCCATGACGTCATCGTATAATTTGCTATGATAAGATTGTCTTTAAAAAGGCTCAAATAGTGTATACATACATTTAAAAAAAAAAAGCTGTTATTATTAATCCATCCATCCATTTTCTACCGCTTGTCCCTTTCGGGGTGGCGGGGGGTGCTGGAGCCTATCTCAGCTACAATCGGGCGGAAGGCAGGGTACACCCTGGACAAGTCGCCACCTCTTCACAGACAGACAGACAACATTCACACTCAATACAATTGTTGTAATTTGTGTTAGTTTACTAGAGTTTACCTATATTTTTTTATTATCACATATTTTTTGTAATTTTTGTTATTTTTTACTACAGTAACTAGATTAATATTATTCATCATATTTTTTGTTATTTTTTTTACTAGTTTAACTACTGTAAACCTATATTTTTTATTATCACATATTTTTTATAGTTTTTGTTATGGTTTACTATAGTAACTAGACTAATATTACTTATTATCATTAAACATTTTTGTCATTTTTATTTACTACAGTAACTACATGTATGTTTTTTTTAATTAATTAGTGTTAACATATTTGTATATGATACTGTTTTGCTATATTTTTAATTGTTGCTGCTTATAATACAATGCATTTTGATGAGAATTTTTCAAGTGCCAAGAGACTTTTCATGATTTTTCTTTACTAAAAAGGACGACCAACAAATCTAGTGTTGTTTCCTGGTGTTATTGTAGACTGTCCTCGTGTTTAGAGACTCTACGTCTGTCCCCAGCGAGCATGACGTAACACTTGCTTGGCGCTGCTGCTCCAGTTGGACTTTCTCTCCTTAAAGCCGCCACTGTCTGTTTAATATGTGCACATTCTGTAGATCCATGTCCGTGGATATATCTGGCATATATTCGAGTTCTGTCCACATCGCAGACATTTTGACTACGGCACAGACAATTACGTGTGTCTTGATCGCTTCATTGCAACATCCAGTTTCGGCCGAATTTTCGGTGCATCACTAGTCAATTGTGCGCAAATAATAGGCTATACATATACTCATACATACTGTAAGGACCTGCTGGTGGTAACAGTTTTATGTTCCTGTGGTTTTGATTTGATGTTCATTTTTCCCGTGATCACAAACACATCGCCCGTGCCTAAAATAATATTGGTGCATAATAAGGAAGAGTTGTGGGCCAAAAGTGGGGGGTGACGTTCATATGTTGTCAATATTCAGTGTTTTATCCTTTATAGTTAATATTGCAAATCCCACATTCTTTATTTTCATGTACATTCTGGCTGTCTCATTCAGTAAAAAAAAATATGTGGATGGAGAGGGGGTGTGGCGTTCATATGTTGTCAATATTCAGTGTTTTATCCTTCATAGTTTTAATCTTGTAAATCCCACATTCTTTATTATCATGTACATTCTGGCTGTCTCATTCGGAAAAAAAACTTAAAATTTCATTACGTTTTTTTAAGGTGATCTATCATAACGTTTTTTAGCATTCAATCAGACGTTATTGTGAGGTTTTGTATTAGTGTTCTTTAAAGTAGATATACCGGCCCCCAGACACAATATTTTCTCTAAATTTGGCCCCCCCAAGTCAAAATAATTGCCCAAGATTGATCATATATATCAGATTGTAGGTGTTTTTTTACCCTTCGCGTCTAATTTAGCTGTGTTTGTTGCATTTGGCTTGATTGTAAAATATGTGGATGGAGAGTGGGGGTGATGTTCATATGTTGTCAATATTTAGTGTTTTATCCTTCATAGTTAATATTGTAAATCCCACATTCTTTATTTTCATGTACATTCTGGCTGTCTTATTCAGTAAAAAAAATATATGTGGATGGAGAGGGGGTGTGGCATTCATATGTTGTCAATATTCAGTGTTTTATCCGTCATAGTTAATATTGTAAATCCCACATTCTTTATTTTCATGTACATTCTGGCTCTCATTTAGTAAAAAAAACCTTAAAATTCCATTCCGTTTTTTTAAGGTGCTCTATCATAACGTTTTTTAGCATTCAATCAGACGTTATTGTGAGGTTTTGTATTAGTGGTCCTCAAACTAGATATACCGGCCCCCCAGACACATTGTTTTCTCTGAATTTCTCTGGCTCCAACTCCAACAACGTGTCTCGTTCCGGCTGCTGCTAATAAGGGCGACCGGTGATTAGATAACAAGCCTCAGCTGGGCAATCTACTCACCTGCCGCTGGCTTCGAGGCCGGTCCTTACACACCCTGCTCCGCGGAAGGCCCGCAGACCACGCGCCCCTCCACATCAGTGTTTTAACCTTCATAGTTAATATTGTAAATCCCACATTCTTTATTTTCATGCACATTCTGGCTGTCTTATTCAGTAAAAAAAAAAAGTAAAATTCCATTCCCTTTTTTAAGGCGGTCTGTCATAATGTTTTAAGCATTCAATCAGACGTTATTGTGAGGTTTTGTATTAGTGTTCCTAAAACTAGATATACCGGCCCCCAGACACATTGTTTTCTCAAAATTTGGCCCCGCCGAGTCAAAGTGATTGCCCAAGATTGATCACATATATCAGATTGTAGTTTTTTGGGGTTTTTTTTACCCTTCGCGTCTAATTTCGCAGTGTTTGTTGCATTTTGCTTGATTGTAAAATATGTGGATGGAGAGTGGGGGTGATGTTCATATGTTGTCAATATTCAGTGTTTTATCCTTCATAGTTAATATTGTAAATCCCACATTCTTTATTTTCATGTACATTCAGTAAAAAAAAAAACCTTAAAATTCCATTGTTTTTTTAAGGCGATCTGTCATAACGTTTTTTAGCATTCATCCATCCATCCATTTTCTACCGCGTGTCCCTTTCGGGGTGGGGGGCGGGGGGGGGGTGCTGGAGCCTATCTCAGCTGCATTCGGGCGGGAGGCGGGGTACACCCTGGACAAGTCGCCATCTGTTTTTTAGCATTCAATCAGACGCTATTGTGAGGTTTTGTATTAGTGGTCCTCAAACTAGATATACCGGCCCCCAGACACATTGTTTTCTCTGAATTTCTCTGGCTCCAACTCCAACAACGTGTCTCGTACCGGCTGCTGCTAATTAGGGCGACCGGTGATTAGATAACAAGCCCCAGCTGGGCAATCTACTCACCTGCCGCTGGCTTCGAGGCCGGTCCTTACACACCCTGCTCCGCGGAAGGCCCGCAGACCACGCGCCCCTCCACATCCGTGTTTTATCCTTCATAGTTAATATTGTAAATCCCACATTCTTTATTTTCATGTACATTCTGGCTGTCTTATTCAGTAAAAAAAAAAAACGTTAAATTCCATTCATTTTTTTAAGGCGGTCTGTCATAACGTTTTTTAGCATTCAATCAGACGTTATTGTGAGGTTTTGAATTAGTGTTCCTAAAACTAGATATACCGGCCCCCAGACACATTGGTTTCTCTAAATTTTGCCCCGCCGAATCAAAATAATTGCCCAAGATTGATCATATATATCAGATTGTAGTTTTTTGGGGGTTTTTTTACCCTTCGCGTCTAATTTCGCAGTATTTGTTGCATTTGGCTTGATTGTAAAATATGTGGATGGAGAGTGGGGGTGACGTTCATATGTTGTCAATATTCAGTGTTTTATCCTTCATAGTTAATATTGCAAATCCCACATTCTTTATTTTCACGTACATTCAGTAAAATAAAAACCTTAAAATTCCATTCAGTTTTTTTAAGGCGATCTGTCATAATGTTTTTTAGCATTCATCCATCCATCCATTTTCTACCGCGTGTCCTTTTCGGGGTGGCCGGGGGGGGGGGGTGCTGGAGCCTATCTCAGCTGCATTCGGGCTGGCGGCGGGGTACACCCTGGACAAGTCGCCATCTGTTTTTTAGCATTCAATCAGACGCTATTGTGAGGTTTTGTATTAGTGGTCCTAAAACTAGATATACCGGCCCCCCAGACACATTGTTTTCTCTGAATTTCTCTGGCTCCAACTCCAACAACATGTCTCGTTCCGGCTGCTGCTAATAAGGGCGACCGGTGATTAGATAACAAGCCCCAGCTGGGCAATCTACTCACCTGCCGCTGGCTTCGAGGCCGGTCCTTACACACCCTGCTCCGCGGAAGGCCCGCAGACCACGCGCCCCTCCACATCCGTGTTTCATCATTCATAGTTAATATTGTAAATCCCACATTCTTTATTTTCATGTACATTCTGGCTGTCTCATTCAGTAAAAAAAAATTAAATATGTGGATGGAGAGGGGGTGTGGCGCTCATATGTTGTCAATATTCAGTGTTTTATCCTTCATAGTTAATCTTGTAAATCCCACATTCTTTATTTTCATGTACTTTCTGGGTTTCTCATTCAGTCAAAATAATTGCTCAGGCCTGATCTATGATGTTAGTTTTTTAAAAGTTGTTGGTAAAGTTGAGATCTTTTCTAAGGAACCACCCCAACTATCTAACCCCCCCTCCCCCCCTCCAAGGCACCATGTGATCCAGGCTTCGCTGGCTGGCAGTCAAGTCATGATAAAATGAAATGTTGCTGAGTTTCTTTGTCAGAGCGGATCCATTGTCACGCAGCTGACGCTTGACGAAGCCTGCATTGTTTGCGCGGGCCACGCCGCAGAGCGTCATTTGCATGTCAATGGTGGCCAACAATGGGGACGACTGTGGCTTGTTCAAGGTTAAATAAAGCCAAGGTTTGTGTAGCATCAGACGTCAGGGGTTTAGCGGGAGGATGCAAACACTTGCTGTGAGTTTGTCAATAAATAAAGATGCAGGCAAAGCGGTGGTTGGTAGGCCGGGACTGTGGGATTGGTGAGCTGTGATGTCACCGAGCATCCCCGCAGGCAGGCGACATGAGATGTCCTTAATCATTCATGGTCCTGTCACTGCTCGTCGCCGTCTGAGCCCCTCGTCACATGCTCGGTTACGTAAAGGCATTTATCTACGAGCCAGCAAGATCCTACGTCTGGATTTACTTCCTCGCCGCTACAACTTGCACGGAATTTTTGTTTTACATCCCACATCAAGTGAGAGCATGTGCGGTATGGCTGATGGCGCCGATTGCCGTGTTGTTTTTCAAAGTAAAACGACGGTCATGTGGCAAAGTGCGGCCACCCGGTGCTACAAGTCGTCTACTTCCTTGCATGCCACCACACAGTGGAATGCACTGCCACCACACAGTGGAATGCACTGTAAGCAGACCTTAAAATTCCCTACTACATTTCAAAACTGCCATAAAATCATGGCTCAGCTCAACTTCTACCTGATCGGAACCAAACTTGATCCCCAGCAACTCTTTCAAGCATCAAACAGGTTTACAGTATATGTGTTTTATATATATTTATATGTGGTTATAGTGTATATATATTTATATGTGGTTTATATGTATATATTTATATGTGGTTATAGTGTATATATATTTATATGTGGTTTATATGTATATATTTATATGTTGTTTATATATTTATATGTGGTTATAGTGTATATATATTTATATGTGGTTATAGTGTGTGTGTATATATATATATATATATATATATTTTTTAGTGTATA
Source organism: Entelurus aequoreus (assembly GCF_033978785.1). Classification (NCBI taxonomy): domain Eukaryota; kingdom Metazoa; phylum Chordata; class Actinopteri; order Syngnathiformes; family Syngnathidae; genus Entelurus; species Entelurus aequoreus. The sequence goes on along the minus strand of NC_084738.1, from coordinate 76,559,897 downwards.
TATATATTTATATGTGGTTTATATACAGTATATTTATATGTTGTTTATATATATTTATATGTGGTTAAAGTGTATGTATATTTATATGTGGTTTATATACTGTATATTTATATGTGGTTATAGTGTATATATATTTATATGTGGTTTATATATATTTATATGTGGTTATAGTGAATATATATTTATATGTGGTTTATATATATTTATATGTGGTTTATATACAGTATATTTATATGTTGTTTATATATATTTATATGTGGTTAAAGTGTATGTATATTTATATGTGGTTTATATACTGTATATTTATATGTGGTTATAGTGTATATATATTTATATGTGGTTTATATATATTTATATGTGGTTATAGTGAATATATATTTATATGTGGTTTATATATATTTATATGTGGTTTATAGATATTTATATGTGGTTTATAGATATTTATATGTGGTTATAGTGTATATATATTTATATGTGGTTATAGTGTATATATATTTATATGTGGTTATAGTGTATATGTATTTATATGTGGATATGTATTTATATGTGGTTATAGTGTGTGTATATATATATATATATATAATTTTATTTTTATTTTTTTTTTAAAAACATTTTATTTAAATTTTTTTTTTTATATGTGGTTATAGTGTATATATATTTATATGTGGTTTATATATATATATGTATATATTTATATGTTGTTTATAGATATTTATATGTAGTTATAGTGTATATATATTTATATGTGGTTATAGTGTATATATATTTATGTGTGGTTATAGTGTATATATATTTATATGTGGTTATAGTGTATATGTATTTATATGTGGTTATAGTGTATATGTATTTATATGTGGTTATAGTGTGTATATATATATATATATATTTTTTTTTCATATGTGGTTATAGTGTATATATATTTATATGTGGTTTATATATATATATATATATATATATATATATATATGTTGTTTATATATATTTGTATGTGGTTAAAGTGTATACATATTTATATGTGGTTTATATATATTTATATGTGGTTATAGTGTATATATATATTTATATGTGGTTTATATACAGTATATTTATATGTTGTTTATATATATTTATATGTGGTTAAAGTGTATGTATATTTATATGTGATTTATATACTGTATATTTATATGTGGTTATAGTGTATATATATTTATATGTGGTTTATATATATTTATGTGGTTCATATGTATTTATATGTGGTTTATATATATTTATATGTGGTTATAGTGAATATATATTTATATGTGGTTTATATATATTTATATGTGGTTTATAGATATTTATATGTGGTTTATATATATTTATATGTGGTTATAGTGTATATATATTTATATGTGGTTATAGTGTATATATATTTATGTGTGGTTATAGTGTATATATATTTATATGTGGTTATAGTGTATATGTATTTATATGTGGTTATAGTGTATATATATTTATATGTGGTTATAGTGTATATATATTTATGTGGTTATAGTGTATATATATTTATATGTGGTTTATATATATTTATATGTGGTTATAGTGTATATATATTTATATGTGGTTATAGTGTATATATATTTATATGTGGTTATAGTGTATATATATGGAAGGAAGATCGGAGCATGTGTACATGCTATCGTAATAGGGTAATCAAGCTAGCATCGATACAGTGTTTCTGCTCTGAAGGATTCATTCATTCATCACTCCGAGCAACGTTTGTACATTTGACAATATAACTAAAACTATTCATACATCCTAAACCGTCTCATGTGTGAGGTACAGTATGTAGGAGTGTTTTTATACATATATGTACATGCTATCGTAATAGGGTACTCAAGCTAGCGTCGTTAGCATTAGCGAATATGCCATCACTTTTGAGTTAGTATTATTAACTTACAATGGCATTTTTTAGTATTGTTTCAGTTTCGTAAATCCACCAAAACGTCACCGTGGAGTTACTGAGTCAGTTTAGCTGAACGTAGAGCTGGCGGGTCCATGACGATGGCTTCTGTTTTGTTTGGTTAGCCGTTTTACTGCCGTGTTACAGGCACCGTTTGGAAATAACTAAGGTATGTAAATAAACATTTACAAAATATTTCGTCTCTTTATATGACTGCGACTTATCGTCCAGTGTGGCTAATAAATGTAAACGTGTATTTTTTCCAAAAAATGTGGTGGGCGGGGCTTAAATATAGGCGCGCTCTATAGCCCTAAAAGTAAAATAAATAGGATTTTTTTTTTTTAAATCAGTTTTTTTTTTCATGAAAGAGTAGAAAAGCCTCCAAGTGAATAGGATTGTAGTGCCTGCAGGACACATACTTTGGTCTTTTGTCCCGCCTCCAGTCACGTCCTCCTGGTGATGGTGCGAGGAGGGGGAGGGCGGGGGAGGGCGGGGGGCCTCCCAAAGACATTAAACGCTCCGTTTCCTATCATGGCTGGAGGTGTGAGGCTCGCATCTTTTTGATATTTGAGAGGAAGCCCGCTGGCGTCTTTTATGTGGGAGCTCAATGTCCTCCACTACCTTGTCTTGTTGCCCAGCGTGGGGCCACGGAGGATGGGCGGGGCCACGGAGGATGGGCGGGGCCACGGAGGATGGGCGCATCCACGTCAACGGGAGCCAACAGGAAGCTCGTTCTATGGCGAGCGAGCAGGAAAACACCCTTTGATGCTATCTGAGGCCGTGTTTGCTAAATAAAGACCACTAAGAACTGTGGGATGACTCTTAATCAAATATCATTTTTTACAAGGATATTCAATCAAATAGATGCTGAAAGTGGATGTATCAAATTCTGGCAGTTGACTGTGCAAAATATCGTATTGTCAATAACTCTGCCATTCCAAACCTGACAATATGTACGTATTTTTCACAGTCGCCACTAGGGTTGCAAAATTCCGGGAATATTCAAAGTTGGAAACTTTCCATGGGAATTAACGGGAATACCGTATTTCCTTGAATTGGCGCCGGGAATATGGTATTCGCATGCCTCGAATTACAGCCGGGTCAAACTCGTTTCGCAAACTAATTAGCGCATGCTTGGCACTTCCGCCGGGTCAAATATGAGTCATTAAATGACTCCCGCCTCCTGGTGGTAGAGGGCGCTAGTGATCCTTCTTGCGACTGCTGGTACTGCAGAAGAGTGCTGCAGAAGAAGACAACCGGCAGCAGGAGTGCGCAGCCATTGTTTGCTTGGACTTTTACCATGGAGAAAATGTTTTTAATTTATTTATCTTATTTTACTATTTTTTTTTAAAAGTACCTTATCTTCACCATACCTGGTTGTCCAAATTAGACATAATAATGTGTTAATTCCACGACTGCATATATCGGTTGATATCGGTATCGGTTGATATCGGTATCGGTAATTAAAGAGTTGGACAATATCGGAATATCGGATATCGGCAAAAAGCCATTATCGGACATCCCTAGTAAGTATACATTTTTGAGCCTTTTTAGAGAAAATCATATCATTGTAATAAATTATGCAAATTATTCGATGATGTCATGGTGACCACGCCCATAGCCACGCCCCCACTGCCATCTTGGCAGTTTATGGGAAACACTGATATGTGTGTAACTCGCTGTAGAGGAACTACAAAAACCAGCAAATCGTGCTCGAGTCTTCTTGCCCTCAAGGCCCCAACATGTATTACATCTCCCAGCTGGGGGGAAAGAACATTCTTCCACTTTGTTTTTCTTCAGTTTTTTTCTTCTTCAAACCCTTTTTGCCTGCGCTACTTATGCAACAATCAGCGGGACAAAGCCTTGGAGGCCACCTGTTAGCGTTTTGGGAAAGGAAATTCCCACCAAAGGACTGGTTTGGAAATGTTTGCACAGGGCCTAACTATACTACGACTACTCTTACGTAACACCCTGACTGCTTGTCCATATGTTTGTCATACTGTCGTGCTGTCACTCGCAATTTTCTTTGGCCCTACGGCGGCTTATTTTGCTGTCAAACACCAGTGGGGAAAAAAACCTTGTATTTTTTAAAACTGAAACTTGCCATCCAGTTTTTGAAACTCTGGTGAAAAGCACTAAAAGCTCGGTTTTTTTAATGTGGACAAGAGGCTGCATTCCTTTTAAATATCTATATCCTATGTGTCAAAGTCAAGGGCCCCGCGAATGAATGATCTATGGCCCCTGGGATGATACCTGGGATTAGTGTTCTGTGTCTTGTAATGTCCAGTGTTATTTAGGGCTGCAACAACTAATCGATTAAAATCGATTATAAAAATAGTTGCCGATTAATTTAGTCATCGATTCGTTGGATCTATGCTATGCGCATGCACAGAAGCTTTTTATTATTATTATTATTTTTTTTATTTTTTTAAAAATAAACCTTTATTTATAAACTGCAACATGTACAAACAGCTGAGAAACAATAATCAAAATAAGTATGGTGCCAGTATGCTGGTTTTTTTTTCAATAAAATACTGGAAAGGATAGAAATGTAGTTTGTCTCTTTTATCCGATTATTAATCGATTGATCGAAGTAATAATCGACAGATTAATCGATTATCGAATGAATCGTTAGTTGCAGCCTTAGTGTTATTATGTATTTTACTATGTACTCCTTTTATATTTCCTGTATGTATGTATATATATATATATATATATATATATATATATATATATATATATATATATATATATATATATATATATATATATATATATATATATATATATATATATATATATATTAGGGCTGCAACAACTAATCGATTAAATCGATTAAAATCGATTATAAAAATAGTTGCCGATTAATTTAGTAATCGATTCGTTGGATCTATGCTATGCGCATGCACAGAAGCTTTTTTTTTTTTTTTAAATAAACCTTTATTTATAAACTGCAACATGTACAAACA